>NW_008795702.1:1689994-1724844 GCF_000699145.1 Aptenodytes forsteri | reverse complement strand
GGCTAATTTTTCTGCCTGACTAAAAAAAAAAAAAAAAAAAAAAAAAAAATATCACAACTATATTTCTAAAATAGTGGGACTAACTATATAATCAGTCTCAAGGAATAACTTTTCCTGTGATGCTCATCTGAATAGCACAGAAAAAATAATTTTATTAGCTCAGATTTAATATTGGAAAATGTAAAGCTAGGAGAGAGGATGGCCCATTGAAGCAAATCTTATGCCTGTTTAACTTCAAGTTCATTCTTCAGCCACTTCTAATCACCAAAATGCTTACAGATAAACTAATGTTTTGCTGCACAGGGGCTTGGATGGCTCCTTATTCCTCCTTGTCTCTCCCACAAGTCACATAGTGGGTTGAGGATGAAATTCAGAATGGAACTCGGGAATTCTGATTATTCCTGTTGTAACTGGTAGGTAAGAAATAGTTGACAATCTTTTGGGGTTTTTTAACAGGTTAACTTTGTGCTGTAAACGTGTTCTAATGGTGAAACCAAGGTGTATTAAGGTTTATATTTGCACTGAAAAAGACATAAGTATTATTATGAAAACCTGTAAGTGTCTTCAGAGAAGCTCAGTACTCAAGAATTATTTAGTAACTTTTTTGTTCCCTGTTTAAAATAATCCCTGGTGTTTGTTAGCATGCCTTACATCATAATTTCGAGCTGTATCCAAATGTCTAAGATCTGAGATAAACTATACTTGTCTTTCTCCAGCCTTGGCTACACTTCTTGTGAAAGTGAGGTTGGTTGTAAATCAGATAGTAAGGTAGTGAGGGGGGTAAAAAAAAAAAAATATTTGAGAGAATCCTTGTTTAATGAGCGATCTGCATTTACTCACAATCCCACCCCTCCAATAAAAGCATTAAAATGGGTATGAAGCAATCCAACTTGTCAATTATTGTACTTGCAAAAACTCAGACCACAGGTTTAGAAACTATTTTATTAACTGTGTCTTGGTAGTATGAGATTCTTCCAGAATTGTTTTGTCTGCACTTCAGTGGCATTGCAATGGAATAAAGGGGTTAACAAAACCTATGAGTAGATGTGAAATGAAAGCAACAGTTTAAAAAAAATATTCTTTTAAAAATCATTTTTTGAACTAATGAGCAATATTAAATATTATGCTTTTTGCAGACAGACCAGTAAGACCAGTATTGGATATATCTCCCGATGTATATATCAGGTCTGGCACTTAAAGTTGGGGGTTGCTTTTTTGTTTGGGAGTGTGGGTTTTTTGTTTGTTTTTAGAAAGCCAGAAGTAGGTACATTTCTGGATTAGATATAATTTAAAGAGAGGATTTCTCTTTGCAGAGTACTAATGTATTTGGATCATAATAGCTGCAGCTTGACCTCTCCAACTTCTGATGCTATTGAGTCATCATAAGACTCTCTCCTGTTCTGCTGTGGCTGGAATTGCGTGAAAATCTACAGTGTTTCTCATCCAGTAGATCTCAAAGTGCTTTGCAAAGGTGAGAAACTATTTTTCATTCAACAGATGGGGGGAGAAAGTATTCAAGAAGATTAGATGGTTCCTACCTCTCAGCTGCAAAGCCAATCAGTGGTCTAATTATAACTTTATGAACAGCTCTTATTGAAGAAACAGATTCTTAACTTCAGGAGGATCTGCTTAGCTGAGGTGGTATTATTTTAACCTTTAGGGAATAGCCTGTGTATAAGTTGTTGCAAGAGTTTAGCTATTAACTTAGTACACACTTCGCACAGATGCAGTTATAACATTGTAAAGGAACTTACACTTAACTACAAACCAGCTGTAGACAACATCCTTGTATATAGTAATAGGTGAAGTAGGCTTTATTACGTGAACTTAGGAGCACTGCATGCAGATGAGCCCTGCAGTTTTGCTTGCCTGTGCTTTTTAATATTGGTGTTAGATGAACGTGTGTGGCTGTTCTTACAGCACCTAGAACCCCAGTGGAACCTGCTTTTTAATCGCTTAGTTTAATGGCCCCTTTTCACTGTGCTTGAGACTAGACTTCCATCCTATTAGTTTACAGCAGTGGTCTAGGAAGGATGAGACTTCAGTAAGATATACAATACATAAAACACATTTACGACACATTGCACTGGCAACATGTATTGGTAGGCTATGATGTCCAGAGAATAAAGATCATTCTGTGCTATGCGCTTTAACCAAGCGATGCTGTGTCCCGAGAGGGCATTTACCAGCATTCTCTGCATGGAGAAGACAAGACACCAGTGACCTGTTCTTCACAAATGCGCAGAGGTGCAAACCAGCATAGTTGGCTTTTCTCCTGATTTCTCAGATAATTAGAGCTTTCAGAGGAAAAACAAAATTCTAAACATGGACAAAGAAATCCTTGAAAGAATTTGTTGTTCATAAAAAAGCTATTTGTTGTATCTAAAAAACTGTTTTGTAAACAGTATTGAGAATCATCACAGTATTTTGGAAACGTTGAACATCGCATACAAGCAGTTAAACCTAAAAATAGGTTCTTGTGGCTGAAACATTTAAGTTAACTTAAGTTGGGAAGTTTCTTTGAGGCTAAAGACAGCTTTGTCTAGGTGTCAGAATGTGGAAGCCGTATATTTAGCAGGCTGCTGGTACTTTTTAGTTACACAGTGTTAGGGTGACTACTGCTTCAGAGGAATTCCCCTGTCACAAAATGTCTTAATTTCCTATGTCTTTTATGAGGAAGGAGTCATCTGCCAGGCATTTTCAATAGGAACGTAATAATTCTGTAGGCAGTGCAGTGCACCAGCTCCTTTTCCCATTTCTGTTTGGGCTGTATAGTCACAATAAGATGTAATAGTAAAACTTTTGTTACTGTAGAATTGAAAATATAACTCTGAATGCACAAAGTTGGCTTTTGTGTTAAATAAGATTATTTTTGCAGTCACTTTTTCTGATTTTAACATTTGACTATTTGTTTGCCTAAATCGGGAGCTGTGTACATCTCTTCTGACAGCTTATCAATGCTCTTTTTATGATCAAAAGAGGTCAATAAAAGCCATATTCATGTAGCATAGTGGTTTATGACCAAGTTATTAGATTCCTGTTAGATTCTTCTGAACCTGGTATGTAATGGATTTCCATGCTAGTATGTTTTCTTTATAGAGAGCAAGCACATTCTTATGTGTGCGCACATCTGATCTGTTTTCTGTTACTTTCAAATGTCACAATATTCAGAGCACACTGGTATATTCCATCTTCATGAGATGCAGACCTCTAGGTTGATGCTGTCTGTAGTTTCTCACCCTGTGCTTTGTCTGCTGGAAGCAATTTTTTCCCTTCAGTTTTTCTTGTTTATTTTTACATGAGAAATATATAGACATTTCTATTTTAGTGTAAATGCAAAATCAGATTGTAAAAGTAGTTTGAAGAGGGTGAAGCTTTTTTAGTTTGCCACTGCAGAGACTGCATCAGGAATTTGCTTAGGTAAAGATATTTGTTATTATTTCAATTGTGTAAATGCTCACTATTTGGTAGGCGTTTTCCAAATGTAGAGGAAATCTCTGTCCAAAAGGGTTTAGAGCCGAAAACAAGTGGTGGGGGAAAAAAAATTAATTTGGAAATTATGGCAGAGCCTGACAATCAAAATTCCTTTTATTATACAGGTAGCATTTTTACATTATGCTATTGTTCCTAGAAATGCCATCTAGAAGAAGAGTGAGTTGTACCTGTTTTGAAGGGAGGTCAAGGAAGAAAAGAAAAGAAAAAAATCCTTAAATCTCCAGTATGATGAAGGTGACAAAGGGTAGGAAGGTAATGCATGTTAAAATGAATAGCAGTTGCTGTACTTACCAAGTTTTCATAAGGTCAGAAAAGTAGTTATAAGTACCATATCACTTACACTATTTGATTCTAAATTCAGAATTTCCCCAGCATGTTCACTGTGTCCACTCTGCAATGCCAATGCATATAGCATAGTCATCTATTTGTCAAAATAATTTTAATGACAAGCATAAAAGTATATTTTGTGATACCACATGATAATTACATGAACGGCATATAGGATCTCTCAGAATTTTGTCCTGGCTTAGGAGATTTAAGTTTAGCATGAAAGACCTCTCTTGACACTTTGATGGTTGACACCATCATATTAAATAAAGGAAGAATTCAAAAGTTAAGCAAATTACTTGCCAGTGGTAATTGTGGGCTACTGCTTCCTTGAGTGACTAGTATAAACTTTGCTGTTTGATGTTCTGTGCTGTTGTACAGTAATTATGCCAGGTTCTCTCTTTTGCTTGTATATCAACTAGAAACCTGTTGATGCTGTGTAAATAATAGCTACTTTCAGCAAATGCACGTTTTGAAGCCCTGTAAATTGTATGCATTTGTAATGTGGTCTTTGGAAAATACCTGTGCTGTTCTCTGGTAATTAGTAAAATTTCACAAATGTCACAACAGGCATCTAGCTGCTATAAACCCATACCACTATTAAAATACGCAGCTTTTCATAAAAAGGTTGAATAAAAGTCTTCAATGACATGACAGCTGCATAAATAAGGAAGCTGTATTATATTGGGAGATTTTCCAAAACCTGCCATGTTCTTTGGGTGCACAGATACCACTAGATAGTAAAGGGACTCTGGCTTCTAAATCTATTTGGTTATTCTGAAAACCTCCTTCCAAGCTTTAAACTGACATTGCAAAGAGATAGACAAAGTGCACTTAATCCTTCCAAGTGGTAGCTTTAAGTAGCCAGGCTTCTGATTAAGTGCTTTCTTTGATGCCTAGTCGAGCTTGAAGCTTCTGGCCTGTCAACACCGGACTGAGTTCTATGTAACAGAGAGCACTGGGGGCCAGAAATTCAGATATCTCCACTCCTTGTTCCAAGAGATCTCACTCAGTCAGGTTCGCCTTCTGAAATCTATGGAAAGGTGTTCCTATGTTACCCTTTAACATCTTGTGGAACTTGCAACGGGTAGAAATATTTTTCTTCATTCTGCTTTTAATTACTTGATGTTGTATTCTCTGAACCCGCAACTTTGTTTTGGTGCGGACAGACCTGGGGTCAACAAAAGCAGGAACTGTGAAATGCATTAATGACTAAAAAAATTAGTGAACAAGCAAACAAATTACAGAACTGCCTACTCAGTAGTTCTAGTGAACAAATATTACCGCAACATATGTACTGAACCAATTAGACTACTCCTTCAAAACCTGCAGAATTTGCACATCCAGATGAGTTGGTGATATATACAAACAGTGGGCAGTGGTGTCCCTTCAGCCCTTTGCTCGGAATACAACTCGAATTCATGATAGCTTTAACGTCAATGGGAAGTACACTTATTAAAGCAAATTTTAAAAATAATAGGAAATCTACTATCAACTAGAACATATCTAATTATATTTCAGTTAGTGCAATTTGGTGCATTGTGTACGTGTATTCTGTCATTTTTAACGTAATTCTAGTTTTAGTTTTTTCCACAAATTACAGAACTGCCTACTCAGTAGTTCTAGTGAACAAATATTACCGCAACATATGTACTGAACCAATTAGACTACTCCTTCAAAACCTGCAGAATTTGCACATCCAGATGAGTTGGTGATATATACAAACAGTGGGCAGTGGTGTCCCTTCAGCCCTTTGCTCGGAATACAACTCGAATTCATGATAGCTTTAACGTCAATGGGAAGTACACTTATTAAAGCAAATTTTAAAAATAATAGGAAATCTACTATCAACTAACATATATCTAATTATATTTCAGTTAGTGCAATTTGGTGCATTGTGTACGTGTATTCTGTCCTTTAACGTAATTCTGCAGAATTTGCACATCCAGATGAGTTGGTGATATATACAAACAGTGGGCAGTGGTGTCCCTTCAGCCCTTTGCTCGGAATACAACTCGAATTCATGATAGCTTTAACGTCAATGGGAAGTACACTTATTAAAGCAAATTTTAAAAATAATAGGAAATCTACTATCAACTAGAACATATCTAATTATATTTCAGTTAGTGCAATTTGGTGCATTGTGTACGTGTATTCTGTCATTTTTAACGTAATTCTAGTTTTAGTTTTTTCCACATGAGAACTATATTTAAAGAGACTCTCTTTAAATGATAGGGTAAAACCTATTTATATTCTAGATTGTCTTGAAGATACAGACCTATTGGTCTACTCTTGACCTTAAGTTCACTAAAATTAGCATCTATGGCACAACTTAGAGAAAGCTGAAGGGAAATGCTTTCTTTCATTTAAAATTACACAAAAATATCAAGTAAGTGAAATCTGGAACACTTTCGGGAAGAAAGGCCTGTGGATAATTTAACTGTTGCTTGATTTATTTTTTTTAAAAATGCAAATAGAGGGGTTTTTTTTAATAAAGTAAATAATACACTGTCCCTCTGACAATTTTTTTCAGATGAACAATTTTTCAGGATTACAAGGCTGAGTAGTCAGTTTTTGAGAGGTGGAGTCCAGTTTAGTTGGTGGGCCTGCTGTGATTGGAATTGATTAATGGGTGTTGTGATAAGCATAGAAACAGATCAGTGGCAGCTTATCCTGCTTTCAGCTGTCACAGCTGTGCCTCTTCACTCTTCTTCTAGCCCTATCACACTCCCTGGCAGCCTGTAAAGTACCTCCTTCCCTGTGGAATTTCTGCAAATCATTTACTCAAATGCCAAGATACCACAGAAGCAGCTGTTTCTGAGAAAATTTGTTCAGGCTTACATATTTGTTGTGATGAAGAATATTACGTTAGAGAATCCTTTCCTACTGCACTAGGAAGCACGCTATGCTACACCCTGAAGAGAGGGTTTAAACAATGGCTCTGATGGGCAGGTGCACTCCTTGGTCAAGAACTTTCAATCCTGGCTTGCACAGTGACACAGTTTGCAAACCTGCTGGCTAAGTGATATCGCTGTTTCTGCTTGACAGTTGCAATAAATAATCCCCGATTGTTAATTTTATTGCTAATGGCTTGATAGAAGCAATGCTACTATGTGTTTAAAATCCTGGTAGCTGCCATTTTTGTTGTAATGTTCAGTAGATTTTATAGACATTTATAAATGCAAGTTTTAGAAGTTCTGAATGTGTTTTGAAAATATTTCCCTGGTTTCCTTACTAGGAACTGGGATCTCCAGTGTGATCACATACACAGCTAGGTAGCTTGATAGGAATCATACCTCTAGAAAACTAGAGGTATGTCGATTTTATACAAAATAAGGGCTGGATCCAAACATTGTATGTAACTTCATGGATTTGAGGAGGATTGCCTAGTAATGAAATGGCTTGCAGGATATGAGACTTCATGTTCTGTGAGATCTCTCCTATTAGTTACAAAAATATTTTGTTCATTTTATTGGAAACTGAATAAACCTAGAGCATGAAAATAATTGTACTGCTATTTCTGGACATTGTGTAGATTATAATACTTAGGTGGTAAACAGTCTTTTTATGAAATCTTTGGGTGTGATGTAAATCATTGTTGGCTTATCGGTATGCTTTAAATGCCTGAGGCAGCTGATCAGCATTATCAATAAATATTAAAAAAAATTTTGAGCAAACTCAGGCAAATTAAAGCTAAACTTAAAAGCAAATGATGCACACAGAAGGTCTCATCTCTGGCTAAATCTGCAGGATGTCTAACTGACCCACTAAGATAGTACACAGTTTATCTGCTGTGGCAGTCTGAACAAGAGTAAGTTTAGACAATTTCGGAAAACGAATACTTACAACCAAAACAAAGATTTGTTAAGTTTTTATTATGTGCATGTACAGTTCCTGTGTTGATTATTTAGAGTCAACTAAGTCGTATTAGTGGAAAACTACTTCTTAGAGACTTAAAAAAAAAAAATCTTTTTTTCTTTCAATTTTTAAATATATATTACTGAGAGGAACATATCTAAGAACCTTTTTTGTTTTAAAGTCATGCTATTTATTTATTCTACAATTATATTGCATGTCAGCTATATCTTGTAATGTCTTCTGTCATACAAAAGCAAACAAAGTCATGTTACATTAATGACTTGTCTGAGATCATATGACTGCCTGCCTATAATTCCATGCTCTTATGCTGTAGAAAAAACATGACGCTGAATCTTAAACAGCTTTTGAATAAAGGCACCTACAATTATGATATGGTAAAAAGTTCATAGCATTTATGACTTAGTTATTTCAGTTTTCTTCATTTAGTAGTTCTAGCTTCAATTTTCATTCGAATGTTATGCAATTAAAAAAAATATTCGCCATAGTGAAAGCACTACTTTTCTCAGAATGTTAAAATAACATTAAAATAGTGGACAAATAACACCTATAAACTTGTACCTGTGGTTACTCAAATTAGAATTAAGCTTTCTTTTTTTTTGTACAGTATTATAGATACTTGAATTCAGTACAATTTAAAAATGTCCTGTTTGTGTGTTATCTAGTGCTATGTAAAATGAAGATTTTTAAGTGAGAACTGCTCAGAAGGAAAGAGTAAATGTGATTAAATGTTGTTCACATCAAGTGTGGTGGCTGTTTTCTCCACATCTTGACCTGATACAGGGGGACTTGTTCTTTGGGGATCTAGCCTGCACTTTTGTCCTTCCTGTGATTTCTTATTTCAAGCTTGATAGAGAAAGCATCCACTGTTGTATCACTTCCTTCAGTGCTAACAGCTTTTATTCTCTTCAACAAGTGTTTACAGAGAAGTGTTGATGCTTATTAATCTGTTTCTTGTCTTACAAATGTGCTTATGCATGATTTGTGGTAAAATTGGCATTTCTGACAGCTCTCAATGTAATCTGCATAGCACAACAAGATTGTTACATTGAACAGATGTGGTTTGGAGTTGTTATTCTTTGTAATTACCATCATTAAGTGAAAGCATGTGTCAATCAACTTTGTACTTTAAACACACCAATAATTTGCGAGAGACATGCATCTGCATTTCAAATATAGATATAAAGTATTTTGGCTTGAAACTTATTTCTGTTGTTTCTATTTAATACAATACTTCATGAAACACATGATGACCAAAGATGTCAACGCAACAGATCATCAAGTTAAGAAAGGCTTTGCTGGGGTAATCACCTAGGTACCTTTTTTTTTTTTGGTAAAAATAGACTCATCTCCCTTTTTCTGATGTAAAAGGAAGGCATTTAGGTTTAATTTTATACATTTCCAAAGTTACTATGCTGCATTGATCTTGGACTATGACTTTCTTATTTGAGGGAAGGGAGGTTCTGTGAGTGAGACTCTCACTTATCTTTTAGGAGGATTTTTAGTGTGATTACTTGGGGGCAAAAAGGAATCTGCATCAGTAAGCTGACATACTGCCTTTTTAAGAATCGATGTTTGGGTCATTAATATTGCTAGGATACCTTTTTAGGGTCAAAAATGTTCACACTGGTAATAAACAGGATTAGATCAGGAAATTATATTTTGAGTGGAGTTGAAAACAAAGGCATTTTAGCCTGATTGCACAACAAATGACAGCAGAAGTCTGACCGAAGCACACAAAAGCAAGGACATCTGGAGCTGACATTTTTTTTCTTCTTGTTTCCTTGTATATTGACTCCAGTTATTTGTGTTAGAGGCAGTAAAGATGATGGCACCTATGTATTGGGGGTTTTGTGGGTTTTTTCACCCTGTGCTGTGACATTTCTTCTTGGTGCCAAATAAGATTAACTTGTATACAAGTCACTAAGCGTAGTTCATCGTGGTGAGGCGGAATGGCACTCAGTCTTTGAGTGTATTTTATCCAGATCCTACTGGAGGCACTTAGGATTTCATGTGGATCTTGATTGTTTGCTAGACCCTAATCATCTGATTCTTAAGGAGTCTGCTGCTGAAAGTACTGAAATAGAAATTGAGAAAGTCTATCTGAAATTTAGAATCCAGATAAGCTACATCCAAAGAATAAATGATAGAGAACTAGGAAATAACTTTTCTTTTCAAGGAATTGAAGGAAAATTGTAGTGAAGTGAAGGAAAAAATTGTATTTGCAGTCCAAGTCTAGTGCCATATATAGAACCAGAAAAACCACGGAAATGACATAGGGAGCACAGCAGTACAGTCTGATGGATACTGAAATGCCTGTTATAATCTCAGCCCTTTCAGTTAAAGAGGAAACTTCGTGAAAGTAACTTGCAAGTTATCTGATGGCTGTGTAAAACCAATCGCTGGGACACACGAAAACCAAGTCTATGCATTGACTAGTACTTAAGGGGTCCCAGACAATTTTGAGGTCCTTTTGTGGAGGAACAGTGTTTGATTATTCTCTTTGCCTTTAGTTTCTCCACCTGTTAATGGGGATAATACGTGGCCACTTGGAAGTTTATAACCGTGTTTGCAAAGCAGTTTAGAAGAGTTAAAATTCACACAAATGCATATCTCAATCTGGGGGCAGAGGAAACCTTAGCAGTTCTAGTGACTTCTTTAGATAATTGTCCCTTATACTTGCAGGCTTCCAGCTGCAGAAGAAGATTCCCTCATACGTTTTTAATTTAACGTAACCACAATTATCTTAAATGTGGCTGCACAAAGTTCATGGCACCTTCTTTGTAATCCTCAAACCTCCCCATTGGTCAATGGAGTAAACCTGGAAAAGTACCATCCATATTTATAGGAATTTACAATATATTCACAGATTTGACCCAGAAGTACTAAAGGTAGTATTTCTGAGCCAATCTGAGGTTGAAGAATTTCACACTCGCAATGTTATAATACTTGTGATTAGCACATTCAAAGGGGGTGATGCACAGTCACGTTTTAAATAGAACCCACTTTTGCTGAAAGGGGTGCTTTGGGGATCCTTCAAACTGTTGATACTTGCACGTGCATCCAGCCAGAGGACAGGCCCAGAAATATTTAACTGATTTACTTAACTGTATTAAGTTGATTGTGTTGTCATATGCACCTATACAAATGCACACTTAAATATGAAAAGATTCAACATGTGTAATTAGTGAATTTTTTTTGCTTTATGTGTTTTGAAACAGCGGCATCTAACTTGGATGTATTATGGAGAGGGGAACTGAATTCATAGGATCTTTATATATTGTTTTATATGAAATTGAGTTATATGTTAAACTTTATGTCCCTTCTCTCTAGCATGCTAGGCCTGCAAAAAAACAGATCTGGAAATAAGAATTACTTTCGTAGGCAAAAAGGCCCTTAAGAGGTATGGTGTGGTAATATAATGGACTCACTGGTTTTGATTGCTATTGAAACAGTAATTAAGATGTCCAGTCATGAGTCAACATCCACAAAAACAGCAAGTTGATCCTTGCTCCAAAGAGTCCCTGGATATTGAGACCATGTCTTGTTTTGTATATTACGTGCCATTAACTTTCTTCTTTATCCCACTTATGGAGGGATCTGTGGAGGCAAGCATCAGAATTTTTTTTTAATCCAATTTTGAAATAACGTACTGGTATGGTTTTCAGGCTGACGGGAAGGGTTTGCACTGGACCTTTGTTCAAAATAAGGAATTGAACTGTTGTATAGGTTGGAGTTGAGAGTCCCTTCATCACTAGAAGCGCTGGTTCCGTTACTAATGCTAGTAACGCAAGCGTTGCTCTATGACGTAAAATGTATCACTGCAGTTCATGGAAAGTGGGCTGCAGAACTACTAAAGCATCTTGGTGTGATCCGGATGTACGAATTTTAAGCCTTGCCTGTGGGGTGCCAAAAAGTGCCTCTAGTAGACCCAACTATAAACAGACATTTGAGGTGACAAGGCAGCTTAAACTGATGGCGTGCTAACTGTATCACTTCCTCGCATGATGATGGTTATAGAAACTAGTATGTCTTGATTTTATTTACCCCTGCCCCGATCCTCTGGGCTAGCAAAACTCAGGGTAGACATTTTGACATTTCTTACCTGAATGCATTGTCTTTCAGCTTCTTCAAGTATAAGATATGAATAATAATCCCTTTTTCATCAGCATAAAGGGTTTTACATGAAGTACCATGTGAATGGCAATTATATATTATTACATTTTTGCATATTATCCTGCTAAAAGAAAACTTGATTTCAATCGGAAAATGTTCATTTCTGGTGCTTTTTCCTAATCAGTAGTTTTCTTGCTCTTAAGAGATCCTCATGGCACATCTTTGTTATGATTGTGACACATATGCTTTTATGTTTTGTTGCAAATTTTATTTAAAATATTTTAGAACATCTGCTTAGCATTCAGTAAAGAAATGTAGCACTGAACCCTGTGATTCATAGTAAACAACAGACATAGTCTGCTTCTGTGGTGAAACCCCAACATCTGTCTAGATTTCCTGCAGGCACACCTATTCTTTAGCATATTGTTATTTTAACGGTTGGACTTTCCAAGAAACTCAGTATTTGGCATCTTTGCTGTCAGATACCAGCTTTATTTTAGTCGTTCTAGCATGCAATACTTTCCATTACTTGAAATGTAAGGAAATATTACATAGAGGTAATGAAAATGATACTTAGCTTTAAACAGTGGCACATACATTTTTACACTTTTATTTTGGAAGTTTACTTAGATTTCAAAGATCAGTTTAATTTTTTTACGCCCTGCTTCAGAACATGATGTTTTGTTTCTTGAAGCTTGGGACCTTCTGGTTATTTACATGTATAAAATGCACAACTGTTTGAACAAAACCTTTGCTCGTAAAGATAACATTTTCACGGGAATGATGGCAGAAACGAGAATAAACTGAATTGCATACTGTATGCAAGTGGAGCAGATATTTTATTCAGTACTGGTTTTAACATATAATTTTTTAAAAAATCTTTTATTTTAGGGAAGTTGTACTTTTGTTCAGCTGGGAGAAGCCTGTAGCTTCTTGAAGTGGCTGAAATGAAATATTTATGTATATATGAAAAGAGAGGCAGATTCCTGGCCTTTTGACCGCTGCGTTCCTCTGAAGTAGAAGCTACATTATGAAGAAACTTTTTCTCTAGATGTTCCCAAAATTATTGTTATTTAAAACAAGTTGAAGGCATATTTTTAAAAAGTTTTGCTTTGGGTTCATAAGAAACACTGTACTATGAAGCTATATTCAACAAAAATTTCTATATCCTTCTATCAACCCTAAGTGCTTATCATTTGGAAAAACAGCTATCATTAACATCTGATTTTTGAGAATTTAGAACTCAGAAGAATTAAGAATGAAGAAAGGTTTCATACTTCCCCATGGAGTTTATATATTATTCAAAGTTGATACCTTTTTGGTTAGATAGTGAAGTTTTTAATTTTATGTACTAATCCCCTTTTTTCCCTGCTATGTTGTTACTTAAATGGAGAAAGGCAACTGAAAACATCCTTAGTTTTAAGTTAAATATCAGAGTAATTTATCATACTCTACCTTAATTAGAAGTGATGAAAAAAATTTTTTTAGCCAGGGACTTCTTATCTTGAAAATTACTGAGATTATGTTCTCTTTTGCAGCCATTTCCAAAGCAAATAAAGTCATATCACTTTAACTTATTTTCAATACATAAAATTAAGAGGTTGAAAGAGTAGTCTAATTTACTTCTACCCCCTGAAGCTCTACAGGCTTAGAAGTTAAGAAAGGCACAGAAGAAAATGTTGGTTGTAAAGGTATTTCACTGTTCCTCATGTGCTCAGAGATAGACTTTTGCAATCGGAGTCAATGGTATTAGTTTCTCTTATGCATATTTTATTTATTTTACTTTTTAATGTAGAACGATAAACAAATTTAGAAGTAACTGTTTAGGGATGTTGTATGTCCCTAAAATGGGATGTGTTTGAAATCCAGAACAGGCATATGTTGTGTTGAGAATAGTAAATTTCTTGTAAAAATCAACATAGCAGGGCATTTTCTCCTCTTGAGGTGCATATATAGTTTTCATGAATGTTAATGAGACTTATAGAACTGCGAAGGAAAATGTACACCAGAGTATATATTGCATATATGATATTAACATCCCGTAGGACTTTTGTACTCTCCTTTATATGCTATGGAGCCCAGAGATGCACAAAAGACTAGCTTAAGACTGACGCTTTGTTTGTTGTATTTGGCATAATTGCCTCTGAGTGTAATTAGCTCCTTTTGACGAACCTGTCCCTCTCCCGTTTTGGCAGTGGTCTAGATATTTATTGATAGAAGTACATGTAATCAACATTAGTTGCTAAATATGAATTGACAGCTGAAAGAAAGCTAGCTTTCCTGATGGTTTACGCTGGGTTAAATGGGTATTAGTAATTACTTCAACTCTGTGTTGAAATTTAACTTTTTGTATTCCCATGAGTTTAGCCTTGTTTTGCTTGAATAGTAAAATTATCTTCGGAATATCAATCCAGTGCCTTGAATTCTTCATTCAGTACCTGTCACTCAAACAGTTCTGCTTGGATTTAAGATCTATTCCAAAATGTGAAGGAAGCACTTTAGCTGTGGATAATGAGATCTGACAGTACCTGAGCTGCAGGAGATGAAATCACTATCTATAGAAAATAATATTTTTTTCTACATATTCAGGTTAAATGTGTGCACATCCTGGTAGCTGGAACATCTGTTTCTAGCTTGTTGTTCCTCATGGCTGCTTCTCAATTGGATTTCCTCAAGCAGGTCCAAAGCTTGTCACCTTAGCCAGGGTCTGTTAACTATCACCACTGGCCCCACGTTAAGTAGGAGGTTCAGGGCTAAGCTAATAACTCTCCTGCCTTTCTGACTGATCACAGTGATTCTCCCTGTGGCTGCTTATCATGCTGTGCTCCTATGGGAGGGTTATCTTCTTTGTCTGTACTTCAGCTGGGAATTGTTTTTGTTTTCTTCATTCCTAAGTTTTCAGGTGGTAATGCTGAAAGCATTGTTGCTTTCTGAAGCAGCTGTTTGATTACTGCCCGTTATTTCTCCCTTACCAGTTTAAATAATGCTTTCTCACATATCTAAACTTCGCTTCTTTCCTTTTCCTCTGCCCATAAATGTAACTCCTGATTTTCAAAGCAGAGATTGCGTCTAGCTACGTGTGGCAGAATGGATGTAATATGAGCACGAACATAGTATTGTAATGCTAGTTTGTGTGAACCTTGACTCAAATTTTATGTTGTCACAGGTGAAGCGATTTTCATGATCTTGGCTTTATTGTACAGTGGTGCATAATATTTTAGCAATTCTTATCTAGCACATTAGGCTGTACCTACTGCGTGCTTTTTAAGAGAGCTAAAGAGAGTTGAGTGAGAGAGAAGAATCTACCAAACTGCTCATCTGATTGATGGTCACGGGCTACCTCTGAGCCTCATGTAAAACATTACCAAAGTCTGCGAAATTGCTTTGGTTGGCTTTAGTGGGCATTGAGTAAGGCCCAGAATGAATATTAGGGTATTCAGTGGGGGTTTGTTTCTTGTTGAGAATTTTGAGAAAAGATGCTGGCAGTGCAGGCAAATCCATGTGTCTCCCCTGGAAATCTTTCTGTGGAATTAAGGAGATTGTTGTCCTTAGAGTAAAGCTAAGGTGACTGGGGGGAAAAAAAAAATTCATCAGGTTTGAAAACTGCATCGTGCTTGATATAACATGCTAACACTTGCAGAACGTGGACAGTTAAACCTAAGTTCTGTTAGTTCTCACATTGTAGTCTGATGTGCTGCTTGGCTTTTTAAATTCCTCCTTTCCCAAGTACGATGCTTTACTTCACCTGTATTAACTATTCAGTCAAATGGAAAAGACACTGGTGTAAAGCGTTTGAGGGGAGTCTGAGTTTCAGTATGGGAGGGAAACAATGTGGGAAAGAGAAACAAGATTGTTATCTTCTGGATTTAGGTCTGGAACAAAAGCATCCCGGCTCATGAATAATACTGCGGAGAACTGAAATGTTGTTTTCCTGAGTGAAACTAGTCTGTCATCCAGCGTTCAGCTTTGGCTTTTGTTGGCATGTGAAGAGATCAGCGCAGAACTACGGTGTGTCATGAGAATGGTAGCTTTTCGAATTGAAAACAAGGGTAAACACTGAATAACCTTCACACCATTGTCTTTCTCACCTTGTCTGTTATCTTTGCTTGTACTATGGTTAGCTTAGGACCAGTCAGTGCATAATCACAAAACTTGGTATAAGCAAGGGCATGGAAATATAGCTGCTCAATGGACAGCTAGTACTTGATCCTACCGGGATCTGCTTGCTTTTGCTTTCTCATGCCAATGATTGTGAAGTCTGAACAGAGTTATTAGGCGGTCTCTCTAAGGTCTGAGAGACTTTAATGATTTAAAATAAAATAAAATCTCTCCAAATCTATTAAGCAGCAATTGTATTTTCAGTCCATGATGAAGTACTGGATGCTCTTAGGTCTCTTTCAAGAGGCGTGAAGTGAAGGAGACTTGGTGATGGCAGCAGCTTTCCCCAAGATATAGGAAGCAGCAGGTGAAAAAAATTTCTGAATTGAGATGGAGCCTAAACAGGAGTGATCCCCAGATTGGTCATGATCAAAGTCTTGCAAGGTAGCATAGAAACAGTTTGAAGTGAACACAAACGAACAGCAATGACAAAGACGGCACTGGAGACCGAAACGTGAAGAAAATAATGGCAAAAATGAACAGGAAGAGGTAGGGATGCCTGGGAAATGTGAGAAAATATATAAACGCTCTGAAAACAAATGAACACCCAAATCTCTGTGTGATAGTGCACTCCAGACAGGCAAGGCAGACACTAGGAGAAGAGAGTAAGATTGCTATTGTAAGAAATCTCTTGCCAGTTAACAAATTCATTCTTATTTTTAATTTCTTCCTCTAATTCTTTCCTCATCTAAGGGTAATAATGTCATTGTTTCTTACTGTCCTTTAGTCATAGTGTCGTTTTGAATCTCATCCTTCCTGGCCCGTCTTCCTCTTTCCATTCATAATTTTTTTTCTTCTATTTTTCCTCAAATGTCTGATGCTCTCTTCTTTAAACACCTTATTTGGGTCATAAGCAGTGTGGAAACATTGAGTAGAAAGGGCTAGTAGAGGAAAGTTCTTATCAGAATTTTTTTCTCCTTTTTTATTAATCTTTAAATATTTAGAATCTTAGGGTAATATAAAACATTAATAGCTAAGTTCTTGTTATAACTTACTGTAAGTAAGCCTGATTCCTAGCCAATTAAATTAGGACGGTGATCTACATGGTCAGCTCAGCTGAGCACCGGCAGACATGAGATTTATTATTTCAGTCACTAAACCTTGCTGGAGAATATAGTGAAACTCCCACCCAATGTAATGGCTATACTTTGGTTTAAGTTGCTTGTAGTGTATTCTCTTAACAGGAAGTCTGAATTAGGCCACTTAAAACAAACAGAATTATGAATCTGAGAAGCCTGTATTTCTTTGCATTTTTTTATCTGCAACATCAAAATAAATTTAATAGGGATAGATATAGCATTAAAAACTAATAATTAAAAGTAAACAAATATTCTTTGTCTTTCTGTGGTAGTAGTCTGTGTTGTCACTTAAGCAAACAAAATACTAAAAAATATTGTCCAGAATAAAATAACACATTGCTTTTTTAAAACATATTTTAATTCATTCTACAAATATCAAAAATATGACTGTGACCATGTAGAGGAAAGCAAAGAAGCAAATAAGGATAAAGAGAAGAAAAAAAAAGACAGAAAAGTTATGAATAGGTCTGTAATGATAGGAAGCTTATTCTCGGGTTGAGGTAAAGCATAATGGTTCATAAATAGCAAATTCATTATGTTTTTAATACTCAGGTTATATTAACACTGTATAACATCTTTATGGTACCATTAGTACCACTTAATCCTAAACTCAATTTGGAAATAAACATTTCCAAATCTTTTTTCATGGAACAATTGGCTAAATAAATTATTTTTAAAATAGGTATTATCTGATTAGTGCATGGCTCGTTCAATCATAAACAGACTTATAAATGTTTTATGTCAACTCTTACACAGAGTTCTTAAACGTTAACAAATTAATTTATTTTAAAGGCCATATCAAGGTGAAAACACCAGGGCCCTAGGCAGCAGGACAATACATCACAGAGCCATTTCTCATTCAGTCACGCTAATGGCAAAGGATATGTTAAGACATAAAACGTGATATGGTTTGTTAAATATTCATTTATAATTTGCATTCATTATTAAATCATGTGTTAGAACTAATCTTTAATCTCAAAAATACATAATGTGTCGTAAAGTCTATTTGAAAACATAACAATAAATATTTTATGCTTTTCATGTTGCTTTTTAAAGGTTGACTAGAATACACCAAAATGCTTGTCATTAATGTCATTTAATTATTCCAAAGAGATTTGGTCTACACTGATGTTGATTTCAATAATTTATTTCAACCTTTAGGTCACTATAAAATAAATACCTGTTTGGGAGATGGTCTGTTCTATGATTAATGACAATTTAGCTCCCCCAGTACTCCATGGCAACACCGTCGTTCATTGTCTGAAACGCTTGCGGTGCAATGCGGTAGCTCCAAGAGGCTCATTTTATAGTGGTCCCTAACAGTTTGCTTGGTGATAAGAGTGACGCTTGCTTTTCTACATGTTCTATTTCATTGCCTGCGATTGTGTCATACAAAGAAAATCTCCAGCAATAGCTTAAACATTTTCACTATTGGGAGGTATGCTGACTAGAACGTAATGTTTGCTGAATTTCCGTAGAACTGCTATTCAATTTGCATTCTGTACACCGAGAAGAAAGGCCTGTATGCGAGGGCTGAGTGTGACGGAGAAGTGATTGGTATTATAGGAGACTAGGAGCTACTCAACGAACCATGTAAAAACAGTTCATTAAAATGTTTATGTGCTTGGCTGGTTAATACAAAGAAAGCTTTATCGCAGTCTCACAAAACCTTAGTAACTTCAGGTTGAAGTCAGATCAATGCATCTGTAATAATTCAGACAAATGCCCAAGTCAGGTTAAGAACCACCAAAAAACATGGCAAGAAACGATATTCTTGAAGTCTTTCTTCCAAACCAAAACACGTTTTAGTATTTCACTTGTACAACTACAGAACTTCCTCACTTAGTGAAAGATTTTTGGACAGAGCTACCATCTGTCTAGATTTCCCTGGATCTTTTCAACCCTGAAATGTCCGTTAGGTGGAATCTGAGGTGTTTGGACATTTGCTAACGCTGCAGCACTTGTGCTGAGGCACTGTGAATATGTGGGGTGCACTTAAAGCATGTATTGTGTCCTGTACATGCACTATACACCCCACGTTATATACAGTTCTGGAATAATTCTGGTTATCCTATTTTTGAAGACTACAGTAAAGAAGAAAGAAGTCAAGCCCCTAAATTATATTTCCCTTATAACTGTTGATTTGTCCTATGAGTAAGCACTTATCTGAAAATAAGGGTGTCAGTGAAATGGCCGCCTTCTTGTTTGGTTGGGTTTTTTTATCTAGGCACAATGAGTAACCGGGAAGGTCCTGACCAGCGTGTGATTGGCCTAGTTAGATGCCATGGGATTAATATTAGTAAAAGTAAACCCCTTGTAAAATAAGGTTTCCTCCTCCCTGTCAGAGACAGTGGCAGAGAAAGCTACAAAGCTACAATTCTTCCCACTAGCTTAGCAGGCGACTAGCAAAGAGTGTCTGCAAGGAACGTGACATCCTGGAGATTCTCCAAAAGCTAAAAAGTTGGCCTGTGTGTGAACCCTAAGAAGAGTAGGTGGAGCTGTCTGAGAAACCATGCTGGGCTGCCTAAGAACTTAGAATGAGTTGGGTGGTGGTTTTGATTAATAAAGTAACGAAGCAGACCTCCCTCCCCTAAAAGCAATGCCTTAGTTGAACAGTGGGGAAGCTACTCTTACTACTCACATTCTCCTGAAAATAGTGGTAAGAGAGGAAAGAAATGTCTTTAAAAGATGCATAGTCAGAGCAAACCCCTGATTCCTAATCAGCCACATCCTCTCCCTATCCTTCTGGAGAATATGGACCATCAATTTCCCCATAAGATGAAGGGGAGGCAAAGCAATAGTTTAGCATCCTATGCATTATCTCTCTTTTTATGATTACAAATAGAGCACTTATGTTCACTGACCCATATCTCATACCAGACAGCAGTAGCCAGGTCCAGATTTAGGTTATTGTTCCAGCGCTGGATTAGGCCATGCGATCAGAATCAAATTTATCTAATATGATCACTTGATTGTGACGTTCCTTATTGGCACTGTATGTATGCACAGCCGAAGCTTGAAGACATAAAGCAAATGCTCTTGAGCCCCAAAAGAACAGTTGTCGGTCCTTTTACCATGAGCTTCAGAAAGGTTGAGGCAGCGCTCTCCATCGGGTTTAATTAAGCTGTCCTTTTGCTTGCAAGTTTAAAAGGGAAAAGCTAGTTTGCTCCCCATGTGGCTCTCCCAAACTCTTTCAGATGTAGCTGTAAGCTTAAATGACCCTCAGTCCTGCAGCACATCAACTTGATGTGTATAACTGATTGCTAAACATTTTTTACAGCCTGTTAAATGGTAAGGCTAAAAAAAAAAAGTAATATATAAATGTTGATTAAAGTGCTTTTGTACAGAGGGGTCAGAGACATTAGCAAGTTAAAAAGAAAGTGTGAGCTCTGCTGTGGTACTTCTAACCTGTACGCTTTATTTCACATAATTGATCCCACATGTCTACTCTGAGGTTTTTTTGTCAGATTTCAAACTGCAAATATTAAAATGCATTTAGAATAGAGTGTGCTTCAGTAAGGACACTATGCAGAATGCTCAGCAATGTAGATTGCTGGTATTATAATGGCAATGATTATAAAAGGAATAATTTAAATGACCACAGTAGCTTATAATTGTGGGGTAAGGTAGGAGAGGAAAAAAAAAAATCAAGGTGTAAAACCTCAGAGTAACAGTAAATCTGAAATGGATTAAGATAGACATTCAAATGGTAATTGCTGGTAATTTTGTTTTCATTATAATTTGTGGGGTTTTTTAATAACTGACACAAGACATAATGTGTTTTTCAGGGTTCTGTGACAGCTAGCCAACAAATGGAATCTGTCACAAAATATTTGCAGCTCCTGTTAGTGAGAAAGGTATGATGCCGTTATAAGTACAGACTGAAAAACGTTCCGAGTGTACATCCATGAGGTTTTTGGCTTAATAACGCAATGACTGGTTATCTGCAACAGAACAGATTGTTTATCCATTTGTAAAAAAGCACATAATAAATCTTCAACCCTTGTTTGGGAAACAATGCCTCAGGAGTTTAATAAGCATAACTTTTTAACACCAATATGACAGTCCAGATTTTTTTCTTTAAATCATTAGTACTGTTAAAGAAAAGGCGTAACTTGCTAGAGTTGCCCTGCCAAGGCACTTATCGATGAAATTCACGGGATTAGAAGAATAGTTTGGTCATGACTATTTCTCTGCTAATTATGCCAGTTAAGGCTAGTTACAAAAAGCATTCACTATGAATTGTACACAGACGCATCTGACAGTGAACATAAACTAAGAGGTTTGTATATATTGTTGAACATCCCATGCATAAAAGCAAGTTTTAGTCTGTACCAATCCAAGCAGGGTTTGAAACAGTCATTTAGGGGTGAAAAGTTCAATGTTTCGTGTACGGAACTCCTGAGCTACCCCCTTCCTCTACATAGGTTGGTTTGTCTGTTTTCCCTAAAAAGCCTAAATTTAGAAGCTTTATTTTCTTGAATCCTTTTTTAATAGATTTAAACATAATTTAATTTAATTCTCTGGAATGTCATAGTTCAACTCCTATTTTCATAAACATGAAATTTCAAAGGGATGTTTTATATTTGTATCTATGCTTTTGGAAACTGGATAGAATATTTGGCTGGATGGTAAACTCTAGCAGGTGTTTGGTGATTATTTTCTATTATTTTTTAAAGTTATAAAGTTATTTTAATTGGTAATATCATCTGCCAAACATACGTGCCACCTCTAAGAGTGAGATACTAAACTGAAGTGTTTTATTTAAAAAATTGCTCAAGAAGATAGAATTCACTTCTGAGATTTTAGATTAATTTTTTTCATGTAATCTACGTCTATAAATATTAGTAACATAACCTTAATGTTATTTCAGTTCCCCCATTTACCTGTAAATAGGATCAATACTCTTAATGCTGTATGGAATTTTTAAACTTTTATTTTTTTAAAGAGAAGACAAAATGGGTTTAATTAAATATAAACCAGTCATTATTAGGGTACTACTTCTAAAATGTTTCAATCATGTCACAACTTTTCAGCTGCATAGGACAATACGAGTTCGCTAAAATGGATTTAGAATCAAAACCAGACAAAAGCTCCAAGCAATAAATCCTATTGTAGTGGTAAAATGATAGGGAAAGTCACAAGAGGAAATGAGAAAAGAATATCTCTTTTAACAGGAGGAGAGGTGTGTTTTATTTTTTTAAATTTTGCAGAAAATTATCAGTAAGACTTTTTTTTTTTTTTAACTGCACAGTATCTTGTTTATACAAAATTAGCTACGTGCCTGACTTTAACTTGAAAGCTATGTAACTTGGACAAAATATTTCTGGAATAAGTTTCATTTAAGACAGCACAACAACACTGAAGTTAGAAACATGTTGTGTCTTTTTTTTTTTTTTTCTTCCATGACTAGCCCATGTCTATTCTCTATGAAATTGATGTCAAAAAACTATTATATATTTTCAGTGGGAAATAGAAGGCTGCCCTCTACTATCCTTGTCAGGACGTCGTATCCCTTTAATCATACTTTTCATTTCAGTACATTGAAATTTCCGTTACCAAGGACAACACCATAAATAAAAGTGTTTGTGAAATTTTTACCTGCAGCTTCCTAACTTTGTGCATTAAGCATGAGACTAGCAGAGAGGTGGTCAAATGTGAAAATTTATAATCATTTATTACGTACGGCTGAAGCGAGAAGGGAATAAAAGCGTGAAGGCATACATCTATAAACTGGAGCAGAAAAGCTTAAATGAAAAGTAAAGTGAATTTCTGTGTCTTGTCATAAAGTAATGAGAAGCTAGAGCTTTATTCATAGCAACCCAAGATGCATTTACTCTCAATCTAGCTTTAGCAGTAAATGCTTCCCTGATGTATTGCTTCGGACTTACAAAGAAATATTTGTGCTCTACATAATAGTATAGTTAGGAGAATTACTGCATGGCTGAGGAGATTCTATAAAGGTTTATAGCTGGTGGTGTTACTGTAATTTAATCACAATGTAGCTAATGTAGTACTTTAATATCACAGGTTACTTTTTTATTTACCATTTATTAGTAACTGACAGTCAATCATCACCACATCATAAACAAATCACGCGGGATTCTATAGGAACCCTGAAGTTCCAGAACGGATGCGCTGCAGCTCTTACGTGTGCTCCATAATGAGCTAAACATCAAATTATTTTTTAACGGAGTAATCATGTAAGTCAGGGTTCTTGTTTTCACCCCGCCAGCCAAAGGAAATGTTTCATGTCATGAATACAATTAGCGTTGCATATTGTGCATACGTGTGTGACGTAACGCACCAATCCGTTACAAGCAATACTGGGGAATCTTTTCAAAAATATGAAGAAGACTCAGGCAACACACACCATGTACAGGAATTTGCACATATTGATGAATGAGTTTATACAGACTAAGAATTATGCCCTCTTAATTTCAGCCACCTTTTTGTTAGGATTATTCTGCTTTGTAAATTGAGATAGTAAACGTAGCGGAGTCCATCCAGTGCTCTTGAGGCACTGAAATCTCAACGTATTTTTTGTGATAAGAATGATTTATATAACTTTTTCTTTATTGTCCTTTTTTAGATGCACTGTAGGATCAACTTCCCCCCGTTTCGTGTTTATGATCAGCTTTTAGTACAGAATCACGGTATTGCATCTGAAGTTGCTTGCGTTAGCAAAATTAAATGTTGATTGGAACTTTGAAAGTATTGCCTCTTTGAACTGAAAATGGTGGTTCTAAGACCCTAAAGACACCGTGGTCTTTTAATTGCAAACCAAATCTCTGTTTGTTTTTCAGTACTCTCTAGCTGTAGGGGAGCGACTAGTAACCAACATCAGACTGCCTTGTTGATTAGCGTGTAGTAGTAATATCCACACAAAGATGTGTGTTTGTAGGCTATCGGTGCATGTCCTGGGTACACTGCAAAGAAACAGGCTGAAGTGCCTCCAATCCCTCGAACGGCTTGCCGGTAAGTCTAGTAATGCACACCCTGGCATGGCTTATTGCTATTAGACTACGTCTCTTTAAATTAAAATTTCATGCAATCTACCCTTTCATGGTGAAAAAATATTTCCTAAAAGAAACGTGTAAAATATTTGGAGGGGGTATATGAAAAAAAACCCTGCTTTGCTATTAGGTAGATTAGAATATGAAATCTCCTCTTCCATTCAGCATTGCATTGTTTATGTCTGCAGGTTCTCCAGACTCCAGGACTTTTCCAGGTATTAAATCTGATGTAAAAGGGATGCTGTTGATTTGACTTTTCTTAACTGACTAACTTAAAAACCAAAAACAAAACAAGAAAACCCAAACCAAACCAAAACCCCCACTTTACTATTAGAAGACCCTGTGAGCATTGCTCTCCCTAAAATTACTGTACAAATCTTTCAAGTCATAGTAAACTCTTGAGTTTGTTTAAGTATTTATTGACCCTTTGATGTAAGTTTTTCCAAAGGAACCTGAATCACTATGATCTGCCCTTGTAGTTAGCTCAAGTAAATTGACAGTTGTGCCACGCACAGCCAAATGAAAATGGCTGCTCAATCTTTAAACATAGAATTATTGGTAATATGTAAAAAAAAATATTGTAAAAGGAAGGCACTAGGAGAAAACCATATTAATTTCTGTCTCTATCTTCCTTTTTACTTTTAAATATCTGTCTACAGCCACTTTCAGTGCTTCCTTGAGTGGTCAGCAAAGATCCGATTTAAATCACACTGCACAGAGATGAATTAGTTTTTAGACATTCTGTGATATTCTAACTGTCGTCGTACCTTTTAGGTGCATTTTCTGGTTAGATTAACAATGGATTGAATTGCAGACACTAACCTCTATTTTGAAAGGAGGATTTAAGACTACATGCATTCAATTAATACCTTCCTTGTGCAGATATCCTATTCATAGCCTATATTGAATCTGGAAAGCCATAGAACCGTTGTTTCTTTTCACGGTTATCTTTTAAGAATTATTCTGCTGGCTAGGTTTGGGACTAAGTTTCTGGCATTTGGCCCATCTGTTCTAATCTATTTTTATCGCACCTGTCTGAGCAGCCTGATACAGTCTCCTACTTCACACTTTTCTGCTCCTCTTCTTGTCTGACCCTTTCCTTTCCTCTTGTCCTCCTTATCTTTCCTCACAGACCTTCTGATAGTGTTGCCCCCACGTTGCTTTGCATCTCATCTGGAGTGACTGCTTTCCCTTTCTTGCTAACCACATGCGTAACATCACGGAGGATGACACTGTGAGAAAAGTGGGGAGGCTGGCACGGAAACGTTCCTTGATAGTTATGGATGGTCAATAACTGAAAGAGGTGATGATGCAAAGGCAAGTGAGATGATTCTTTGGAATATAAAACTTGAATGACTGCTTTTCATAAAATATGTTGTTAGAGCACTTTGTCTCATTTGCAAACTAATGTGGAAATAGACCTTACTCTTTTTTTTTTTCCTTACCATCTTAAATTTGCTTAACTGAATTATGAATTGTTTAGTGCTGGGCAGGAATGAAAACTCAGTTGAACAGAAACGATGTGTGAACTTGCATCAAATTTTCAGACTGGCTTTCTCAGAAAGAACCTTGAAAATGTGGGTTGTTTTTAGGTGTAAATAATTTGTTTTAATATGCTCGTCCCTTTAAAACCCACCAGGTTAAAATATACTTTTGTGAGGTCTTTAAAAACTCCAAAAAGAAGCCAAATGAAATTTAAATGTTTCTTACCACCCCAATTAAATATTTTTATTTATTTTGCCATGAAATCTGAGAACATATGCATTTTCAGTCAATGCTGAAGTAGCAATTAATTTCAGTGCCTATTTTCAGACAGTGATTGAAAAATCAATTATTTATACAGCCCTACAGTTAAATGGGCTTTTTTGTAAGGTAAAGTGCTGCAAGTTCTTTTTATTAATTATACCTGAGATACTGTTTTATTTTTAGCGTTTCTCAAATTTTTTCTAAAGGTCAACTACCATCATCAACTGAGCAGTTCAAAGCTTCGTTACGTAGTATGCAGGAAAACTATGAAGAGTCCTTCAAAGCATGTAAGCACAGTGGTTTTTACTCTAACTGCAACAACACATGATTGAAAGCAAAATTTCAAAGGCATATTTGGAACCCAACATACAGTATAAGTGTAAATAGTTGAGAGAGCTTGATTATGCATAAGCAGTCAGAACTCATCGTGGCTTTCACAATCACATGGCAGGGCTGGCTCATAAAAGAACTCAAATTGTAAACTGAACATACTTGCTATGGAACAATCAAGAGAATGTAAGCATGACCTTTGGAAACTATTTTCACATTAACATTTTTAGACTTAGAATAACTTTCTAAGTTTCTCTCTCAAAACAATGTAGTGTATATTTGACACCTGGATCCTTGGTTTGGAAACATCTGGCTTTTTCCTTTTTTATCTGAATTATTATCCTTTGGAAATTATAAATTGGAAGTTACAAAACTAATATTTGTAACTTTTTTCATATTATTATGAAAACTGGACCCCATCTTGCAAGCAAGGATTAAAAGACAGAAAAACAGGCAGGGGAAAAAAACCCCACAACCCTATTTCTGGGTAGTTGCTCATTCTGCTAAGAGTTTCAGATCCATAACCATAATATCAGTAAGTTAATATATGGTTTTGAATGTAATAGTGTATTATCATGGGCCCATCAAAGATTTCCCAAGATCTGCAACAGTAGTTAGAGTCTAACTCATTTTGAAATTTATTTTGAAATCAGTATGACTGAGATGTCTGAAGACCTCTGCAAATCTAAACTTAAGTGATTATTACCTCTCACAGAGATTCAGAACCAATAGAAATGTGTGATATTTGGTAAGAGGTAGCATTCAAATAATTTCTGATAACAGGATTCTTTATGAACATGTTTTATATTTGCTTTTAAGGCAGTCATTCTTGCATCAACAACAGGGCAACAGTAACGCCTGAAAGGCCACCGATACAGTGATCTCCCTCTAATATTAAAAGGTGAGCATTATTCAAGAGAAGGATTCACTGACCTAGCACTTGAGGAGCTACAGACAGCACTTAGGGCCGTCTTGTCTTTATGCCCTTTTCTAATCATTCAAGAAGGAGTTTGTACCAGTAACTGTAGTGTTGTCTGCCAAGAGCCTTCTCCGTACTCAGGCAAAACCCCCATTTGAAAGCCCAAAAGGGCTTCTGCTAACAGAGGAGGGCAGCATCAGGAACCTAAAGTAATAGATGTATTTGGAATGAGGCCTCAAATACTGTGTTTCTTTTACAGCGTATCTCCACATCTAATCCAAACAGAATTGATCTGACGTGAAAAATGGGGGAGAGGATGTGGCAAAACTGTTCAGTCACGTAATAAGGAGATTAGCTCTATGGGAAATGGTGTCTATCATGAATTCATCTGACTGGAGAGAATTTAGATAGAAAGCTTTTATGAGGGTTTTTTTAGGTTAGTAATGAAATCTAGGATGAGTAACACTATCTAGAATGTGTGAAAGTATATGTGTATCTTGACATCTTAAAGGAATATTTTAAGCTATATAGATTCTGTCTATAGAGTTATAGCTTAAAAAAAAATCCAACATATTCAGTCATTAATCACGAGTCGTTATTATTGTACAGTTTTTGTTATAGTAAAATGAGAATGTTTAGGATGGAGTCCGAGCAGCTGTTCTAAATGCTTTCAAATCTGTGGAAAAGATCCTGTTGGTTTGAATGGGCAACACTCGGGCGTTCTTTAGCCGTTGGCTGTAGGTTTATAGGGCTCTGCCTATTACTTCTAAGGAGCCCAAGAAAAGAAATTTAGAAGAGCGGATACTGCATTGAGTATAGTTCACTGAAGTTTTTCTGGGGCGTACAGATTCAGAGAAGCTGTAACCTTAGGCTTTGAATTACTATATAGCAAAAGGGAGGGCAATACGCAGGAGCTTCCAGCATGTGTTACAGCCTTGGGATCTTTTGCAATACATGTACCTGTTTGCGTATATAAGGTGGAGAAATACTTGCAAATATAAACTTGTAAATGACAATAATACCAGGATTACACTTTGACTGTATTCTAGCTTTCTTAAGGAGATCTTATAGTGATTCTTATAGTATAACCTGCACCATTCTAGTTCTAAATGTTTCATTTCATAAGAGACAGAGTTTTCTTCCCTCTGCTCTCATTTAACAATACTGTAGTGCCTGTGAATGGTCTAGACTAAATTGGCTAACCATGTTGTGAGATGCTAGTCAATGTAAGGAATACAGAATTTAGTTCGATGTGGTGTGAATCAACAATTTTTGCACCACATAACACGTTACAAACAGGTTTCGTGCTTATTTGTATGTGTGTTGACTTGTTTTGGGGGGAGCAGACCAACCTTTAGAATGAGAATGTAATGCAAAATTTTTTCAATACAAAAGGTTTTAAAGAGATTTTATTGTTTTAAAGAGCATGGATTAATTCTTTGGGTGAAACATAAACCATTTCCCTGTATGTTCCCTAGCTCAGTAAAAGTACTTGGGGAAATTTTTATAAAATGAGAAAGCATGGTTTAATAACAGAGAAAGTCATCTCTGAGCCGATGACAAGCACACGGAATCGATGGCAGTTGGAAGAAGTTGTACGCTGGTAAAAGTAAGCAGGTAAAATGAAATTTGCAGTTCTTTCCCAACAGCATAAACCATTTCCCTGTATGTTCCCTAGCTCAGTAAAAGTACTTGGGGAAATTTTTATAAAATGAGAAAGCATGGTTTAATAACAGAGAAAGTCATCTCTGAGCCGATGACAAGCACACGGAATCGATGGCAGTTGGAAGAAGTTGTACGCTGGTAAAAGTAAGCAGGTAGAATGAAATTTGCAGTTCTTTCCCAACAGTGAGAATTCCAAGTACGATGTTGTACAGAAAGACACTTTCTGTACAGGGGTGGAATCATGCAATGGCATAGCAAGACCAAGCTCTGAGTACATGTTAGGTTTTTTTTCAAACCACTTTGTGTGTATGTGTGTGAACAACAGACTACTGAAAAAAAACAGACAGAAGTGTGACAGTCTCCTCTCTCTCTCTGTGACTGGAGCTCTATCTGTCTTTAGATTTTTGATGTATATGATGATTGTGTGATTATGGTAGTTAATTTGATCAGAAAAAGAAAAAACCTGGTCTCATGTCTTGGCTTTGCATGCAGTCAGTATGCTACAAAAGAGTATCTTTGTTTATAAAGTATAACTCTGAAAAGAAGAAACAGAAGCAGGAAACCTTTTTATAGTAAGATAAATTTAAAAAAAGAAAAAAATGCATCCTGTAGCCCCGACTGCAACGCTTATAGACTTATTGCAAAGGTCAAGTTGTCCTCTTTAAAGACAGGTGGAAAAAAGGACCCCGACCACCTCAAAAAGTAGATCAACACAGGCTTATCTAGGTGCTCCAATGGGATCTTGGTAAGGTGGTTAAAAAACCCTGTCAGATGACATACTTAAGTCACGTCAGAAATTTGCTGTATCTGCCATATGATAGCTTATTCTGACACCTCAACAGCCTATCCTTGCTTAAGCAGAGAGGTGGACAGATGACCTCTGTAAGTCCCTTCCAACATTTATTTTTTTTTTTAGAAACATGAAAATTTCCTATCATTCTAAACATACCTTTGTGCGGAGAGGTTATTGCTGACTTTATCTAAAACAAACTTCAGGGTAGGCTTACATTTGGCAACATGGAATGCGAATTTGCTAAGGCTGTGGAGAATCTGAGCTGCTCTTTTGATATACTAGATCCCAGTTATTCTATGCACATATTATATATAACTTGATCTAAAATTTCCTATGTGGCTCCTTAGCAGCATGTGTTTCTGAGAAGGAAAGGTGCTATAGCATCCCTGGGAACCGAGGTGGGGTTTTTTTGTCATTAAGCTCTAAGAATTATGATAGTAGGCTAAAATCACATTTTTTTTTCAACTGTTGCTGCTCCTTTCCTTAAAAGCGGTTGAACCCGTGTTTCAAAAGTCATCGTCACTTTTTGAACCATCAAAATTTCTATGGATAAAAGACAGACTTTCAGGCTATTTGTTGATATCATCTTCATTATGGGATAGGTCCGTCTTTGTGGCAATGCGTACAGAACAAAACCTGAAAAACTGTTTGTGTACTTCATTTCTGGCAGAGGTTCTTGGTGTGGAACCCGGCGTGATACTCTACCTACCCATCTCCACTTCATCTGACATTAATGGAAGTCTCTTTCTAACATGGCTCTGAACTAAGGAAGTATCATCTGGTTCTATATGCAACTGAGGCAAAGAGGAATTCATCCCCAAGGACGTACCAAAGAATCTTTTACAGGGTAGGCTGCTGATTTGTTCCAGGGCCTTTGCTATGACAGTTTATTACTACCAAATTTCTGAGTATCTGTTAATTTGGTAGCATTACAAAATTTCTGCTTGTTCTTTTCTTTTTTTTTTAAACTTCTAGTTTTTATAGGCAGAAAATCTGAATCAAAGCCACGTTGTCTCCTCCTGTTTGCCAAGTCTGCAAGAACTAATTAAAGTGATAACTACAAGAGCTGAAGTAGTTGCTTGTGGGACAGTGACTTTGAAATTTCACAACAGTACTGTTTTGAATGTCAAACTTGTCAACTGTTGAAGTAAAGATTTCTAACTTCTTCATCTATGGTAGAAAAATCCTTTAATTTTGGAATTTGGTATCCTTTGCATTAACCCTGATGTTGTATGACATAAGTTTCCCGAGGCTTATAGGTTCTAGCACTGGTCTGCATTTAAAACAACCAGTAAGTAAACCCCTAATCTGTCCTTGCCAAGACAATTTTTAATTCATTTAGGATTACAGGAAGACTACTTGTGTGAGTAAAATGAGTTCTGTTTGCAATCTGCAGTTTCCATTGCCGCAACACAGCTATTTTTCAATTCATGAAAAAATAAGCAGAATTAGTTCAGTATAGCTGCATATGATCTACTATCTTTCTCTCTCCTATATAGCAGAAAATTTCTTGCAACACAAACTTTTCCAGTGATGGAAATTTTTAAGTTTAAACTAGGGCCATTCTTTAAAACACTGAATTGTTTATATTAGGTATTAATTTACTAAGAATGTATTTCATTGATTCTTTTACAATTCTTCTATATAGTGTTTACATGTGTATTTTGCTAATATGGTTTTATTTAATTGACCTTTTGAAGTATTCCAGTATGGATTTTAGTAGTTGAGAATTCTTAAAAATCCTTTTTAGTTATGTCAAACAAATGAAAGATCAAAGGCTTAAAAATTAACAGAAGGATGAAGTAATTCCACGTACTTGAAAATGGGTATGTTGAAAAAGTGCTGAAATTCGAAATACTAAAAGCATCAGTGTAACATTCTCCACCACACCAAAAAAAGATTCTAATTTATTGTTTAATCTTGAATGAAATGTATAAAAGGAAGCTTTTAGGAAATGTCAAATAGTTAACAGATTGAGAGACTGAATGTTAAAATTGGGGAAAGAAACTTCTGATAAAAGAACTGCCATGCAGGTTTCTGTTGCCCTAAAGCAGAATGAACTTCTGATAAGAGTGTCAACTTTCAGTGGTACCACCCAAATTGGAACAGATCCTGACAAACTTGCTAAAGATTAGAACTGTCCATAGACTGATTTATTCAAGATAGCAAGGACAATTCTGTTAAGACCTGCCAAATTTAAAAGCTGAGCAATCCATTTACGCCCTGCACAGAGTGACAAACAGAACTGTAATTAAGCACGCAGCAGTTCTGTTCTTCAGTCTCCAAAAGGCAGGATTCCAGCTCCACCGAAGGTTTTTAACTTCTAGTTGATGCCTACCAAGAACACATCCCACTTATTCAATGAGACTTGAAAAATGACAGGTGTGCTTGTGTGTTCTCTTTTCTCTACACGTGGCCAGTTTTTCTGTCTAGAAACCTTTAACCTTTTCAAGGCATAGATGGCTTTATTCTGTGTTTATATGCTACTTAGCATAATGTGGTTACAGTTCCTCTGGGTGTTCATACGTGCTATCGGAACACAAAGAAAAAATACAAATGTGCTTTCTATGCTTCTTAATGAAGGATTTTTTAAATTTCTTTTTTTAATCCCAACAGATGTAATAAACAGTTCTGGATAAAATTACTAACTTGATCACAACGCTGCTTAATTCCCAGAAGCCAAAGAACATCTGACCAGCCTGAGTGACTGAAGGGTTGAGGCAGCTGCTCACAGAACCATACTGCAGGCAACACCATGGCCCACTGAAGAAACAGAGCAGCTCCTGTTTTCTGCAATTAATGAGCTAAAGCAACTGAACTATCAATTATGTTAAGACCATATTATTTTTAACATTTCCAACCACCTGAGGATCTTTACCTCTTTATTTTGACCTCAGACAGACCACAAACTATCCTGTACAGGTAATTGTTGATGACAGCGTTGTGTGGAAAATTACCCCTCATTATCAGTTGTGGGTGCCAAGACCTCGTAACTCATTGCAAGCAATAAGTAAAATCCTTGTTGGGCTGATTCTATTAGCATAATTTATTGATGTTAAAGGAAACCCACCACCACCACACCACCACGATAAAACAAAACAAGACAAAAAAACTCCCAGAAGTCTACAAGAAGAGTTAAGATAAGAATGTCCACAGCACTTTGTATCTCTAACAGTTAAATATTTAAATGAGCTGATATCAAGCTCAAGAAAAGCAAAAACTTGGCATACCAATTTAAGATCTGGACTCTTCAGTAATTTGTTTCTGAATTTTCTGTAAGATTCCCGTATATCCAAACTTAAGTAGCTAACTAGTTTGTCTACCTGTGACTATATGAGATTCATAGATTTCAGAAGAGACTGAGAAGCAATTTAAAACATTATTTGTGCATTTCTAGGTTAGAAAGCATTTCAGTGTGTTGGAAGGCTTGAATGTGTATTTTTTGGGTTTTTTTAGTCTTAATATCATAGCAAACAATATGGTTTGGACTGACAGTTTTGGCAAGACTTTTCACTCATGAAAGTACCTGAATAACAAGCAGGTTGTGATTTTACTCACTCTTCTGGGAGCAGCCTGAGAAAGGAATTTTTTTTTTTTTTTTCCTTGATCTTAACAACAGCTGATTATTCTCTGCTTCTTACTATGGCATCTACCCATTCCAGCCTCGTGCCTGGGAGGGAAATCCCTAAAATCCTGGAAATCCGAAATGGAGATAGGAGGGAAAAAAAGTGTACGCATGGAGATAGGAGGAAAAAAAAGTGTACATTTTACACCTCCTCAGGTTTTTTATGTATATATAAAGCAGGCCCTGATCAGATTCATAAATAAAAATGCTTACGTTATGTATTTTTACACTATTTACATTGTTAGCATTAACATTGAAAGCTGTCACTGACAGCTTCCAGTACTATCAAAATCTTAATGATTCTTTAAAAGCTTTGTACTAAGGGATTTTGTTTACAATGATTTTTTTCAGAACATTCAGTTACAAAATACCTGTGATGCTGCTTATATTGCTGTACGTTGAATAATTTGATTAATCAGCTGCCAGTTGCCTATGTTCAATGCAATTATGATGTGCTCATCTTACTTCCTGTAACTTCAATATTTACTTTCATCTTGGCGGATAAAACTAATTTTATTTCAGTGTAACTTTAGAGAAAGTTTCCGTTCCCCCCCGCTGCTCCCCCCCAGTCTAAATGCAGATTTCAGATGATACTGTGAGAGGACTCGGAATGGTCCACTAACACTGTATTTAAAGAGGTAACTGGGATTTTATTCTACAAATAATTTTGCATGTGAGTAATTCACTTATCTGAGTTGCCAAGCTTCTGGATTCTGGTTGTTGTGTTTACAAATAAGCAGCATGATATAATTGTGGTATATTTCATACGAAGGCACACTCAAAAATGTAGCTGTCTATTCTTTGAATCTGTTTTTACTTATTGTTGAGGTCATTGATGTAGTCTGCAAATAACTGAAAGGATTTGGGCTTTTTTGAAAAACTAAACAAAAGAATTGAAACAAAACCACTCTCTCTCCCAAGGATTTTATGTTGCCATTGGGTAATCCATAGAAACGTTACACATGAATGATATCTCTTATTACTCCCTGCCTAATAACATAGTGATTTTGCTGATGAGCAAATCCAGAATTAATCCAGCTGTCTTGAAGTAATTTGCTGGATTAAAAAGTTGTAATTTGTTACTCAAATGTAGTTTCTTTTCAGAAAATATTTTCTGTCTCGAAGTGAAGGTTTTTTTTCTTGATATGTTCAAGTGGCCAGTTTAAATATTAATATTACAAGATAGGGTCACTGTACAAATAAATTTAAAAATAGGTTATAAGCACGTGGTAAATCTGAGTTACAGAAGCATTTTCTTAGGAAACTTTATCTTCTACATTTTATTTCCATTTGCTATTCTGTTCTTCCTCCTAGTAATTTGCTTGTATTTTTCAGGATTCTGCCTGCAGATTTTAAGAATCAGTAACATGTTGCACCGTTAACTTAGATCCAGGAAACACATCCTTCGATAAGGTGAAAACGTTTGGAGAAACTCACTGACGTGAGTATTTTGTTTGGTTTTAGCTTGTTTTGTCTAATAATAGACCAATTTGAAGCAAGCTGTTAAACAATCTTTGGTAAATCATGTATACTATTTGCTTACTTCCATTCTTTCTTTTTTCTGTCCTCATACATCTTACTTTCTTCCTATTTAAATTGCTAAAATAATTGAGTGGGGTGTATACATTTGTCAATATATATGCAGGAATATATTTTAGTGTAGAATTTAGGAATTTATGTTTTCCTAATTTCAGTTAAAAAAAAA
>NW_008795702.1:1688087-1689970 GCF_000699145.1 Aptenodytes forsteri | reverse complement strand
ATCTTTTGTGTTTTCACTTTTTTTTATCTTGCGGTTTTGTTCAGAAGACCATTCAAATATAAAATAAATTTTTCTAATTAATATTTTAGATTCTTTGGTGCTAAGTTTTTTGTTGCCAAACAGTTGAATACCACAAACGCTGTGGGGATGCACTCCCACGTTATCAAATAAATGCTCAAGGTACAGCTTATAATGTTGAAAAATAGAAAAATAAATTGACCTTGATGAAGTGTGTCTTCTTTTGTCTGTTCCCAGGAAAGTTTATTTCAGGTATTTCTACTGCTGAAATGATTAGAGTTAACAGCTTTTTCCCTCCATTTTATTTTACAGGGTCTCTTCATCTTCCTGATATATGGGGTGTACAACACAGAGGTAAGTCTGCTTGGAGTATCTCAAGGCTGACAGAGTGAATGAGAGAAATGACAGGTTTCTTATCTTGATAACTGAGGGACAAAGTTGGCTTTCCATACGAGTGTCCTACTGCCCTTCATGCTTGGACTAGCTTATATGCATCCCAGCTTACCATTAAACACAGACACCCTGAATAAAGGGACAGACTCATTTCTCATAGGCATTGACTAATATTTTACTGCTGCTTTAAGTTTTTTGAATTCCTGGTCTTTCTTTTAACACTTAGCTAAACCTGACAGTCCTAAACTTTCATTATTTAATTTACGTTTTAAAATGGACAGTTAGTTTACGTGCTATTTACAGGAAACTATTTACATTACAAAAGGAACAAGTTTTACTCACTTGACTTGAAAATGTTGTTGGGTATAGAAATTGCATCAAATTCCATCTTTTTACATCAACTAGGTATTTTTAAGATTTTAAAAGCTGACCCAAGGCTTCGTACTAGTTTGGCCTATGGGAAGTACTTGATCTTTACAGGCTGAACTGTCATGATGGGAAGTATTTTTGACAGATAAAGCATAAAGATTGTAAGGAATTTATCCACCTTGTTCCATTACTTCCATTGTGTTAATGATAAAAATTAGTGTTAATACGTTCAATTCCAAGTTTTTAAGCTAAGGTTCCTCTGCAGTTTACATTTTAATAGGATTTGGTTTTCAGCAGTAAAACCCCATAGAAATATAAAAGGCTGCCAAAGTCAATAGTTTGAAACGAAGCAGAATTCTATTCAGATTTTATTAGCATCCAAGTGGGCATACCCTATTAGAAAAATAGTGAAAAAGGTCTCCTGATTGCTTTCACCAAAAAAAAGCTATTTCAAAATTAATGGAACTTTTATCTCGTTTCCGTTGTAAGGACGAATTATTTCCGTACACGCAACTAAAACAAGGAGCGGTATTAGTGGTGTGGGTTTTGCTGCAACAGCGGGCCGAAGAATCCTGTACTCGGGGTCCGCTGCTGGCAGCGGCGGATGGTGAACTGGCCGTGGGGTGTAGCCGCTAGCAGGTGGCTGGATGGGCGGTGGTCATTGCACGCTGTGCTCCCAGCCGGCAAGAGGTCGAGGCAGGTGGATGCGCTTCCCAGTCTGTACGCGGTGAGGATTTCCAATGAAACTGGCGCCTGCGGTGTGTGTGAAAGGCGCCCGGCGGACGGGTCTGACGAAAATATTCTTTCTTAGTGGTAGTACCTCACTCCTGGGAGTAGCTTCACGAACTCAGTGGCGTTACGTGCAACTCGTGTCGCTCTTGTGAGGCGAAAGTTGCAACAGACGTACTGCGACCTGACTTTGTTAACCGTGTTAAATTCCAGCACCTCCGGAGCGGCACCCTTTAGTAAGTACTTTCGCCAAGCGTACCGACGCTGCCTGTTTTGGGTGTTGTGTTGTGTGTGCTTCAGTTGGGCAACCACCTTAGCCTGTGTGAAGCGGCACCTCTGGTTTTAACCACAGGCCGAGCCCCTCCTGCCGGGGG
>NW_008795702.1:1667891-1686990 GCF_000699145.1 Aptenodytes forsteri | reverse complement strand
GGGCTTTCTGCAGTCCCTAGTGAGCATCAAGCAAGAGAAGCCCAGCGAGCAGGAGGAGGAGGAGCAGCAGCAGCCGCAGCACCATCACCACTACGGGGGGCTCTTCGGGGGGGCGGGGGAGGAGAGGCCCCCCGGCCTGGGGAGCAGCAGCGGGGAAGGAAGCGGCCAGAGCGTGATTCAGGACCTCAGCCTTCTTCACCACCTGCACCAGCATCCCCACCGAGACCTGTTACTGAGTGGCAGAGGCGAGGGCGCCCCTGGGAGCTCGGGTGAGCCAAAGCACGATGCCCAGGTCAAGAAGGCAAAGAGGCCAAAGCCAGAAACTCAGGGAATCAAAGCCAAGCGGAAGCCAAGCGCTTCTTCCAAACCCCCCCTGGTGGGAGACGCGGAAGGTGCCGTTGCGTCCCCCAGTCAGAAACCTCACGTCTGCGAACACTGCAGCGCTGCCTTCAGGAGCTCCTATCACTTGCGCAGACATGTGCTCATTCACACGGGGGAGAGGCCTTTCCAGTGCAGCCAGTGCAGCATGGGTTTCATCCAGAAGTACTTACTGCAGAGACACGAGAAGATCCACAGTCGGGAGAAGCCTTTTGGGTGCGACCAGTGCAGTATGAAGTTCATCCAGAAGTACCACATGGAAAGACACAAGAGGACGCATAGCGGAGAAAAGCCATACAAATGTGACACTTGTCAGCAGTATTTTTCAAGGACTGATAGACTGTTGAAGCACAGAAGAACATGTGGTGAAGCCATAGGTAAAGCAGGTGCTGGAATGGAGCCCGGATCATCAAATAACATGGGTAGCTTGGCTGCGTTGTCTCAGGGAAATACCAGTTCCTCAAGGAGAAAAAGTAAAACAAAAAGTATATCCACTGAAAACAAAGGAAATAAGTGTAGCAGCAAAGTAACTGAATCTCAAGTTACAAGTAATGTGGCCATGCCAAATTATGCAGTTGATATTCCTATTGTGTCTTCCAGTGGTGGTCTAGTTGGCACGGGCGTAGAAGAGCTTCAGAAAAAGGTGCCAAAACTGGTCTTGAAAAAAGGAAGCAGAAAACAGGCAGACAAAAATTACCTTAATTTTGTATCACCGCTGCCAGATATTCTGGGGCAAAAACCACTGTCTGGGAAACAGAGTGGCTCTCTAGGCCTAGTAGCCAATACCGGTGTAGAAACTATTGGCCTTCTCCAAAGTACAGGTGGTAAACCAGGTCAAATAAGTAGCAATTACGATGATGCCATGCAGTTTTCAAAGAAGAGAAGATACTTGCAAACTGCAAGCAGTAACAGTGCCTTTTCAATTAATGTCGGACACATGACTTCCCAGCAGTCCGTCATCCAGTCTGCAGGTGTTAGTGTTATGGATAACGAAGCTCCATTGTCTCTTATGGATTCAGCATCTTTAAATAGCGAAATAAAGTCTTGCCACGACAAGTCTGGTATTCCTGATGAAGTCTTACAGAGCCTTTTGGACCAGTACTCTCACAAATCAGAAGGCCAGAAAGAAGATCCTTTCAGTATAACTGAACAGCGTGTGGACTTGCACACCTCGGGAGAACATTCAGAGATGGTTCAGGAAGAAAACTTGAGCCCTAACTCTCAAACAGTTTCAAACGATAAGGCAAGCATGTTGCAAGAATACTCCAAATACCTCCAACAAGCCTTTGAAAGAACAACCAATAGCACTGGTTTTGCTTTTGGACCCAGTTTCCAATTTGTTAGCTTGTCTTCAACTCTCCATAACCACACTCTGTTTCAAGACAAACAGATATACACTACATCTCCACTTGAGTGTGGCTTCAGCCAATCCGTTACCTCAGTGTTGCCAACTGCGTTGCCAAAACCTCCGTTTGGGATGTTGCTTGGATCTCAACCAGGCTTTTACTTGTCTGCTTTGGAGGCTACGCATCAACAGTTGACTCCTTCTCAAGAGCTGGACGATCTCATTGATCCGCAGAAAAACTTAGAGACTTCGTCTAACTACCAGTCGACATCTCAGAAACTGACTGGCCAGAAGGAACAGAAAAACTTAGAATCCTCAACGAGCTTTCAGATCCCGTCTCAGGAGTTAACTAGCCAGATAGATCCTCAGAAGGACATAGAGCCTAGAGCAACCTACCAGATCGAGAACTTTGCACAAGCGTTTGGTTCTCAGTTTAAGTCGGGCAGCAGGGTGCCAATGACTTTTATCACTAACTCTAATGGAGAAGTGGACCATAGAGTAAGGACTTCAGTGTCAGATTTCTCAGGGTATACAAATATGATGTCTGATGTAAGTGAGCCATGTAGTACACGAGTAAAAACCCCAACCAGCCAGAGTTACAGGTAAGGTCCCGGCTGTGACCAGGCTGTGGGGTTTTCTTAATGTAATTTTGTTTTACGTTGACAACACTGCCATTGGAATGTTTCTACACGGTCCTATTAAGAATAATGTAACATGCCCTTTCAATGCAACTTTTCATATTTAGTTTATTTTGTTAGTGTGATTTTTTTAGATCTGTTTATTATGGTTTTTAATCAAAAATCAATAGATTAAAATAGTGGTTTTGTTCAAGTGACAATGTTTAGCAATCAAATTTACATTATATAGATTGTCAGGGAATAGCCCAAAAGTTTAAAATGCAAAAAATTAACTTTGTTCCTAGGACTAAGGTTTATTCTAATTGCTTTACTCTCAGGAAAGTGTAACGAAGCATGGGAATTCTGTGCACCACTAGTGTATTGGAACTTCCAATTTACAGATAGCGACAACTATATCTCAGCTTTTTGAGGAAGGGATCTATGACATTTCAAATTGCTGTCTCTCTTATGCCTGGGCTGATCTGAAAGAATTTTGCTACCTAAATCTCGTTGTTTTTAAAGTACTCCTGTTCTTCCAGGTGATGCTCATTCCAGGCAGGTGGAGCAAATATTCTTGGGTCTGTACGGAGAGCCCAGAATGGTAGCTTTAATATAAACAATAATGTCCCCAGAACTCCTGTGTAAGACTGTAATTCCGTAAAGAGATTCTGTTGACACAAACCGTGTGAACAAAACGTGTGCGTCTGGTTCATGTCATTAGAACCCCAACTTGAACCTACAGTCATAATCCAGATATGCTTTTGGGATACGTTATTTATTATACATGGTTCAAAAAACTCGGTCTCTTGCTCTTCCCCTTTTCCATGTTCTTTTAGTGTGTAAGGTGCCCTCTCTTTTCTTGTGCTCCCAGTTCCTCCAGACTTGATCTTGGGTTTTTTCCCCCCTTTAATTTAGACTTTTTCTTTCCCTTCTTCCCTACTCACTCTCTCACCCCAACTTAATAGCTAGCTTTTAAAAAGATTTACATTCCAGAAAGTGCGTATCTTATTATGTACTTTCTGATGTCTTATGACATCAGATTATGAACAATGAACACCCACATGTTTTAGAATTATGTCAAGGTTTCCATGTACGATAAGAAATAATATACTCCCAATTGTACATACTAAGGCCCCTGTCCTGCATCAGGATCAGCTAACACGGACCCCTGTGCCCAGCAGTGTACCAGTGGTGTCACTGGAGCTCTTTACGGATGTGGGGGTTTGCAGCAGTTCATCATTGCAGGCTTTTAGGGCCTAAGGCTGCAATTCCATCAAAGGTTTCTGGTGATGACATCAACTACGAAAGTAGAACTTGAGTGGCTTGTTAATATCAACAGAACTTTTCTTTGGAATTATTGCCTTACTTTATGTATATTTTGTGGTACATTATTTATTATATGTGAATCCTGATTAATGCCTGTGGAGCCACGGAAACCTGCTAGAAATACTGGTGGCCATGCAAAGCTGCTGAAAGGCAGTGGCACTGCTCTAAACCACTTTTTGCAAATGTATTTTTTGATTAGTTTTTTTAATGTAATTTTGGTGATGTTTATGCTGATGGTTTTTTATGTACTCTTGGTGATGTTTCAGTCTTACGTACTTTTCTGGTGTCAGGAAAGTACCAGTGGTTGTTTGCAGTCTTATTGTGTAATCAGCCTATTACAGGCTTCCATGTATAATAAAGTTATTAACATTGTGCAAGTGTAAAACACTTCTGTTATGAAAGTGGTGTATTATTAAACGAGTTGTTACAAAAATCCTGGGTAATTTCTCCCGTTGTCCCTCACCACTAAAAATTGAAACCTGAGCCCACTTGTAATCTCTTTTACTAGGTGAATTATCTTTTTTTTTCCCCTTACTAATCTAGAGTTTGTTCTCATAGAATCCATGTAACTCCATTAACTTTTTCTTTTTACTTGATTATGTATTTCACCCTATTTCAGTTTAAATAAGCAAACAACAACTGTTCTCTGAACACAGAACCTGGCCTGTTATCAGGGATGGAATGGTGCATAACCGTTGTGTTGGCTTTTTCAGTACCTTTTCTTTTGTTTCATGGAGGTTATAATTTACATTCTTTATATTGTGTGTAGTAGAAGTTGCATATGTATTGTTCTGGCTGTTTGCTTTAACTTAATACTAATAAAACCCATTATTCACAAAATCATAAAGATATCACTTCTATTATCCAGTCATACTTTTGAGAAGCTATTAAGGAAACGTTATGAGGTGAAATTTGGAGAAGGAATAATACAACTTACTGGCATGTTTTGAGCTTGTTTTCTTCCTTCAGTTTTTTTTTGGGTCAGATAGTCTGAATGCGCTATTTTAGAAATCAGGGCTCTATCTCATACCTTTAGCTTTCAAGGCAAAAATTAACATATTCCTTAAGTTAAACTCTTCGTACAACCTCATCTTTTTAAACCTGTGTCTTTTTATATATGATTTTGGTTAAAAAATACATAAATTGCATATTGTTAACTTCAAAGACGTTTTGTAATTGCTGGAAATCCAGAATGACACATATATAACACAATTTTGTTCAAAGTAAAGATTTTAGAAAGTCCTCTATCTGGTTTTTTTGTTTGTTTGGTTTTTTTTTTCCTTCCTGCTCTAACTTCTGCATTATAAGGAAAGCCTAGTAAAAATAATCTTATAGCAAAATACTTAAAAGTGTTTTAGGTAATCTGAAGATAGTTTGTGTGTTTCCTTAATCTGTATTTTTCTTCAGCTTTGCATGTGAGTATAAGAGTAGCAGTGCTGAAATCTCAAAATGGTTGAAAAATAGCGTATTGAAGAGCAGAAGACAGCAATTTGAATCAAGGCAATGACACAGGCAAGAGAAAAATCATTGGCATGCTGAAAAGCAAATGAGGATGAAAACCTTCCAAAGTAAATATGAAACATGCTAAATGTTTAATATTCAGAACATTGCTAGGAATCATTTCAGAAAATCTGAGGGGGAAATTATTGGAATTTTGTACGTTTGTATGTGGCGGCGAGAGAAGGAAAAAGGAAAGCAAAATGGCCCTTGAATTTTTTTTTCCCACTTTAGTTCTTGGTTTAATTTTTTGTTGCTTTTAAAGGAATTGCGGGAGGGGAATGGTAACCTGTTTCCTACCACCTACAAGAGTGTAAAGAAGAATTGATGTACATGATGATAGAAAATTGTGCATAAACTGTTATGCTGCTTCTTATAGTAGCTCACATAACGTGTTTTTGCTTTGGAACAAACGCATTGTGGTACCCCGGATTGTGAATGTGTCTGTATGCCCCAAGCCACTAGAAGTGCATGTCTGACCTGCCTGCAGATGATCTAGAAGACCTAGCTAAAATTTGTAGTAGTTCCTGAATTACTGAAATTGGACACAGACTTGTGAAATTTTAGAGTAAGAAATCGGTGAAATGAGAGAGGGATGGAAAAAAAGTGAAAATATGATGGTGCAAAGGGAGATCACAATTTCGGGTTTATGGACTACTGATGAAGAAAAGCTGTCTGATGCCTCATGGAGACCTTGAGAAGATACTGGAATAATTCAAAGTATTGCATTAGTGGGTTTCTGTTGTTTCAACTGATGCCTCATTTGAGAATTGAGAAGATACTGGAATAATTCAAAGTATTGCATTAGTGGTTGTTTCAATTGTTTCGTGGCCCCCCCCCCCCACCATCCTCGTCATGCATCTGTTGTTTCAATTTTTTCGTGCCCCCCCCCCGCCCCAATATTTTGTGCATGAAAACAATGTATTTGTCTGAGTGATGCTTCTGCTTTTTCCCCCCCCAACTGGAAATCAGTGTTGTTCATGTGAAGCTGCAGTTGTGACTGTGGAAATGTCTGTTATGCCTGAGAAGATACGTGTGAGAACGTGTAAGTTACTACCTCCCTGGTTTTTGTTGTATGTGTTGAAGGGAGTCAGGTCGCTTTAAAATGGAAGATTCTGTTTTCAGCCTCTGCTGACTGCCAGCTTTAACCATTTGGGTTGGAATTTTCCAGGCTTTGTCTGTCTCACACTCCACACACTATCTTTCTCTGGGAAACTTCTGCAAAAATTGCTCACGTATTTCCTAAAATAAGATTAAGGAAGAAAACTTTCTTGTTCCACTGGCCTTTTCATCCTATGCTGCTTTAAAAACAAATCAGAATCACACCCACCCCCACCCCCAAACTAGCAACATCCTATATTGGAGCTAGGACTTTAGACTAGGTTGATGGGTGTCCCTTGTTGAATCACTGTTCTTGAAAACCTGATAATAATCAATTCAGAGTCTTTGAAAATGCTTTTACGTTCAGAGACTTGAAAGTTTGGAGGCTCTATCTCCGAAGATGACCCCTCCAGGATAACAGATCGGGCTATTACAATTGTTCGGTATGTTAGTCCAAGTGGCAGTTTCTTCTAACCTGTCCTATACGGGGGCATATGTTGCATATTCTCAGACTGGAATTTGTTTTCTGGCTTCTTATATAAACTGTAGAGTCTTCACTTTTAATATTCTGAGGTGATTCTTATGCAAATTTTTTTTTTTAAACAATAAGGTATAGAATTGTGCACAGCATTTGGAACACAGGATATATATATACCCTGTTTAGCAAATGAACAGCTATGATATACTTTGTTACCCATGTTGTTCAAAACATGCTTCTTGTGTCCCCTTTTTCACTTGCAGTTAAAACCCAGATTTATTTCAGCATTGTTTGTTTTCTCAGACCGTAATACCTGGCTACATTACAAAAGAAAATAAACTTTTTTTTTCATATCCTTATACTGATATTCTAATCTTATGGGCTTTATAGATTCTGATGCTAAAACTTTACTTTTGGATGCCCAGTTTCATTTTGATACCTATGACTCGGAGGGATAGGTACAGGAATTTAATCTCTTTGACACTGATTGAAGCTGAGTTCCTCGGTATAAGACCCCTGCTGTTTCAAACTGCGTCTGTGCGGAGAGAAGTTGAGGAATATTTACCAGCTTAGTAAATGTGGAATAGCTGATTGTCTAGAATCAAGTAGAAGCCGTGGGGCAGAGTCATGGGGTAAGTTAGTTCTCGAAGGTGACATTCAAGAGCCTCAATCACTAGGTTGTCTTTTCCCTTTTCTTGTGTTCGCTGTAAATCTGGCATCTGCAACAAGTGAAACCAGGTTCTGCAGATAGCAGCCTCATTAAGCATAGCCCTGCTTCGTTCTCTGAGTGTTGCCATCCTGTTAGTTGTGGGTACAAACAGCGAGGCAGTGTTGCTTGGAAAAAAATACTGTCTCATCATGTAATCAGGCTGTCATAGTGCACATACAAGATGGGATGAATTGTGGATTAAAAGGAAGATTTAGTTCTGGCATTTTTTTAACTTACAATGCTTGATTCATAATCTTTATAGTAATGTCACTTTTTGTATATAGCATAGTACTGTATTTTAATATTGATCCTTTTCAATATTTTGTTTTTATTAAATTTCTAGTGGATTTGGTAATTTTAAACCCAAGCCTGTCCTACGTAATGGTATGAAGCTACACTAGAAAGCTGCCTGTGTGTACTTGGGGACTTGGTCTGAAATTTGACAAGATATTATCTAGCCAGACTCAAAACGAAGAAAGAATTAAGAACTAATTTAAGGATATATTTCTTTGATTATTTTAATATAGTCTCTTACCTTAAAATGTTTTTTAAATAGTCTCTTATTTAGTGCTACAAATATCAAAACATTCTCTGAACTAATGAGGCATATAATGGTTATTATGCAGGATCTGCAGCAAGCATCAGATACTCTGTAGTAGCACATGTGCCACCTTCAGTGCTAAAACCTGCTTTATCTAAAGCCAGGTTTTTGCCATTCAGAATGTTCCTGTGTTCTTGTTCAGAAGGAACTTTTACTTCGTGCTGTTGGCAAAAGAGATTTCATTTTGATTTTTCTCAAAGGCCAAAAGACTGGTTGTTTTTAATCCCGCAATTTTTCCTTACAGCGTGAACTTCTCCATCTGCTTGCACTCTGTTCCCAGTGGATAGGAGGTTAGAGGCTTGACTGGGGCATGATGTGTGCGGGTGGAGGCAGGTGGCCAGAAATCATATTGATGATGGTAAGGATGGTTCAGTCTGCTCAAAGATTGTGAATATTTTTTTCTGGAGGGGAAAAAAATCGCACAGGTGGGAGTTTTTTTGGATGCTCTTACGTTCTGAGATGAGTGGAAATAAAACCAGGCTGAGACCTATTTTGAAGAGTAGAATTTACAAAGAAATCCATACGCAGCTCTGTGAGTGACAAGGTTTAGAATCACTTTAATTTGCTTTCTTGTAATGGGGGAAAATATAGAAGTGTAATAAAACATCTTGCATGTTTTGCTGAGGTGCTTTAAATTATGGTGAGTAAGATATGCCTATGGATCTATCTATCCATTAAACAAAAATGGATCTCTAGAATGAAAAATGTATTATCTTAGAAAGTCCTTGGTAATACTGGAAAACGAGACTAATAAGGATTAGGTTATGCAGCTGAAGAGGGCATTTATATTGTGTTAGCTATCTGCTTGGAATTTGGTCAGGTTGGCGATAACACATTTGCTCGTAGAAGCTGATGGCCCCATCGTGTCTTAAGGGGCAGTAGGCAATCGTGCGATCTCGGTAGAGAGAACGTGGCCTTCCTTTTGCAGCTGGGCTGTGGTCAGTGATTTGGAAGGGTGAGAGACAGCACAGCGCGCTCCATTTCTTAGAACCCCTAGGTTTTTCTGAAGACCTGCCATTTCCAAGTATTGATTTGCTTTGTGAAAATGAAATGCAGGTATCTCTGCCAAAATTCTGCCATCTCAGGTCTGGCCAGCTTTAGTCCCGAGGGTTATTCAACAGTAGTCAATGGAGATGTGTCATTAAAAATATTCAATCTGTTTAGCTTAAGAAACTTGTCAACCTTAGAAAGCTTAGGTCAAATTATATCATGAAGCAGTTCATGTACTAGGTCCATCAAACCCTGTAACTAAACATGTACACTTGGTGCTCTTAGTGTAGAGTTAAGTCTGTATGAAATGTGTAGATGATTTAAAAGTTTATTTCCTGAACTTTCTTAATTAAAACTTATTTCCAGGTTTGCTTCTATAATAGTCATTTAATAGTAGTCTGGGGAGATGAGGGTTAAACCCATTACTCATCTGGAGGTGTTGGAACTTGGATTTTTTGAGAGATTGCAGTAATTTTTGTGTAGGTACACTGAATTTGATTATTTATTTATTTTGGAGTTTAGAGAGGCGCTTCAGAGTAAAAGTAGTTTCATATTTTGTTTTACATGGTTGTGGAAATCATACTTCACACGTCATCTTCAGAGTGGATGGCAAATGGAATAAGACTGCTGGTAGTTAAGATCATCAGTTTTTACTATTTCTAACAGCGTATTCTGATGCTTGCATGTTTTGTTTTTCTCACAATGAAGCTAAATTAAAACCGCTGAGAAAGAGGTCCCTCTAATATAGCATAATGAAGTCTTTAAATGGGTACAGTTGTAGGTCATCATGAATAGGAATGCAGTGACCTTTGTCTTGACAATGGAGCTGACACAAGCTTCTCAAAGAGCTGTTCTTTTTTTTTGTTGTTATTTCTCCGCCAGAAAGGACACAAATAAAACAGAGGATCCCCCTTCTCCCATCGGTGAACAAAATCAAAAGATTAGAAAATGTGTTGTAAATTGTCAGTTTGCAAAATCTAGAAATAACGTGGAGTTCTTTCTCAATATAGATATTGTTACAGGAACGATGTGTGGCAAGGAGTTGGGAAAAGAAGGAAAGTAGGGGGGCTATATGACTGGTGAAGGACCTTCTGGCTTCTTAAGATACTCTGTAATAGTCTGTTGTGATTTTTGGATAGATACACAGCAGTGAGGCATTCAAAATTACCAGTAGCTTCTTATAATTTTGAATCTAGAAAAATCGCAAATCTTCATGTCATTAATTTTCCACTTACTTTTATGTGTATCTGCAGGCTTGTAATGCACTGTGGTGAAATATAGGAAGGCTCAGATTTCTTGGTGGCCTGTATAAAAAAGCAAAGCATTTTGCAGAAAGCATCTGAATGTTGTGGCTGTTTCCTAACAGGGAGACCCTGTTGCTCCATCCAACTTGAGCAGAGGTTTTTGAATTGCGGTGCTCAGCAATTTTCTTTAACCATAGAGAATCATCTGTCATTCTTAAATAATGGCACTACCTGCTAGTTTAGGACTTTCTCAAGGTTTCAGCAATGTCGATCTGAATTGTGCTGTCTCTTGTAGAGGAGAGGCCTGTGTAGCGGAGCAAACTCTAAAGTGTGCAGTGTAAAGGTAATGGAGATTTGTTCTTTTTTCTAAGAAGTCGTATCTACAGAACTGGTTCTCTGTGATCAGATAATGAGATATATATTTTTTTTTATCCTGTAAAGGAGTAAAAATAGGAAATAGGTTGTTGGATTTTTATTTATTTTTCTTTTTTTTTAGCCAAGGACCTGACTACATGTTCTTTTGAAGAGCAGGTTGTTTCCTCGATGACGGATGCTACTCCCATAAGGCCACAGCCTGGGTGAGCACCTGAATCAGGGACTTTGGTTGGGAGTGTGCCTCTTTGAGAATATGCTTCATCAAAAGGACAGCTGTTGAGGGGGGAAAAAAAGAAAAGGTAAGTTTAGATTATGCACATGTTATTTCAGAGCTGTGTAAACTCAGAGAGTGAAACAGCAGTTACCATATAATACTATAAGTCCTTAAAACATATTCCAGGAAAACAATATGCTAATACCATATAAACGGATCTTGTGTACGGTGAGAAGTGACTTTAATATGCAAAGATCAAAAGATAGGTGGAACAGTATGTTAATAATTGGTTAGAAAGATTTAATTAACTTGTTCTCCTCTACAAATGAGAAGACTTGCCCATAAAGCTTACTTTATAAGCTAGGACCTGACTTACATTTTTGCAGAGACTTATTTTTGCAACTTCATGTCAAATTCTTTGGGGGATGGAAAGTGGAAACAATGATTTTATTTTTTCCAGGGGAAAAAGTGTGCCAAGGACTGAGGTAAATTCTTAGTGAAGATCAAGTGCTATGCAGTATCTGCACATGCTAGCAAAGTTATGGTAAACCAATGTTTTCTACTTTTTTTTACCTTAATGTGCTAATATGAAACAAAACCTGCAAGCTGCCATGCCTAGCGTTTAGCAGGCTGAAGAAGTAGGCTGACGGGAATCTCATGAAGTTCAGCAAAGTGAAATGCTTAGTCCCACCTCTGGGGAGCAATAACCCTACGCATCAGTACATGCTGGGGGCCACCTGGCTGGAAAACAGCTTCGCCGAGAAGGACTTTGGGGTCCTGATGGACAACAAGCTGACCGAGAGCCAGCAATGTGCCCTCGTGGCAAAAAAGGCTAACAGTATCCTGGGATGCACCAGGAGGAGCATTGCTGGAGGTCGAGGAAGGTATCCTTCTAATCTACTCAGCGCTGGTGAGGGCACGTCCTGGGCTCCACAGTGCAAGAGACAGACAGACTTACTGGAATGAGTCCAGCACAGTGCCGCAAAGATGATTGAGGGCCTGGTGTCTTTCATATTAGGAGAGGCTGAGAGAGCTGGGAGTGTTCAGCCTGGAGAAGACAAGGCTCAGGGGGATCTCGTCAATGTGTACAAACGCCTAATGGGAAAGAATGAAGACGAGGGAGACAGCCTCTTCACAGTAGTGCCCACCGACAGGATGAGAGGCAATGGGCGCAAATTAAAACATGTGGAATTCCCTCTGAGCACAAGAAAACACTTTTTTACTGAGAGGGTTGTCAAACACAGGAATAAGTTGCCAGGGAGGTTGTGGAGTCTCCATCTGGAGATACTTAAAGCCTGACTGGACATGGTCCTGGACAGCCTGCTCTAGCTGACCTGGCTTGAGCAGGGGATTTGGACAAGATGGCCTCAAGAGGTCCTTTCCAACACCAACAGTTCTGTGATTCTCTATAGTTTTGTTTGATTGTTGGTCTGTGGCAAACAGCAACAACAGATTTTATGCTGAGGAGACAGTATTTGTCTCTAGGAAGTAGTACAATGGGGTATCTGAAAGTGCATTGTTTAATGGAACAAATGGGCTAGAGAATTCAGGACGTTGTTGGGAATCCTATCGCTATGCAGTGTTAAGCAGCTAAATGTTGTTTCCAGTGTCTAGCTTGGACACTTGAGTCTGCTTTAAACTGCAGGCATTTTCCATGACAAGTCTTCCTTAGTCTTTTAGTAAAGATTAAGAAGAAAAGACAGTGAAAGCATTTTGAAATAAAATCCCGTTTGCTTCTTTATATTTTACTAACTTTCCTTCTTTCCTTTCTTGTTAACTGTAGAAGGTTACCATAAGGAAACATCTAGCTGATGCTCATTTATACGATTTGGGAGTTGGTAATTGCTTTTTTCCTCTTCTCCCCCCCCACATTAGCTTAAATGGCCTGGCTTGAAGCTGCTCTTGTTCAGAGCTCGTGCGGGAGAAAAGAAAAAAGCAAAGCAGGGAGAATGCAGCTCCTGGTTTTGGTTCAGACTTTAACTCGAAATCTTTCTGCTGGAGAAAGGCAGGCACAGAGCATTATCTTATCAGTCTGTTGATAAGTTGTAACAGCATTAGGCTGTTTCAGGCATTGCTGTTAGCTGTTCTGGTCACGGGCTCGGTTGTTGCAAAAGATTGTCTTGACTGGTTGAGCCAGATTTTTTTTTTTTTTTTTTTTGAAACAGAAAGCAAAAAATGATTAAAAAGGATGGGGATTAAAAAGTGTATAGTGACTGGATGACAGCAGGAACATAAGTTTTGTATTCCAGATGTTTTTCAAGGCTTAATCAAAGCTGGATATTACGGCGATGTAATTTGGGTCTTTTTCGGTGGGTCTGGTCTGGCTGTTTCTCGGGATCAGGGCAGTAACGCTAGATGATGTTGCAGTGAATCCTGAGTTTCCATGTGGTGATAGTTATCAATGATAATGGGAAGCTTTGTACTTTTCGGACAACTATTGTAGGACTAGTTTTAAGTAATAGCTTTTAACTGAGGTCGGCATTTTTCTGGCATACCAGCTATAGGCCTTTCATTTCTGTGCCCTACACTTCTTTTGTTTGTTAGACTTGATTTCATCACAGTCCTTGGGTTTTATCAGTGGGTGTTGCTTGGACTAACTCAATATTTCCATCTTCAACTTTTCTGGCTTCTATAAACAGTAAGTCTTTGTTGGTTTATGCTTACAGATATATTTTTCATGCTTTTAAACACTCTTCAGTGCATACTCTGTGTGTACTTGTCAAGGATACATCATGTAAATGCACTAAAAATTTCTGTGAAAATCCCTGGTTCTCTGAGATGTTGCAATAGAAGGATGTTATGTTTTTTTTTAAAGGGTAGGTACTGGACTAATGTTCCACTAGAGTGTTAGAGAATACTATCCTCTTTGAGATGCAAAGCCATATTATTGCTGAACACTGCGATTATTGATTTTTATGAAACTTTTTGCTCTAATAACGTGGAAAGCGAGCCCTTTATTCATGTGTGTCAGTCTGTAGTTACTGAATTTAGGGAGTTTGTCAGAAAATATTTAACAACTAGCCTCAGGACAAATTTATGGCTTCAAGTTGTAATCCTGATATTCTTGTACAGTTTTTCTGTGTATGTTTTTCCTGTTTGGTTTTCTTTTTTTAATATAGCAAGCTGAGAAAACAGGCAAAATGCCACAAGGTGGACTTTCTATTGATGGTGTTCTAGTTCAGCAGCAGGTCTGAAGCCCTTGGATGACAGGACCATTGTCATTTGAGCTAGCAGAGTAACTGACGGTAGTAGCTGGTTGTCACCCTTCACGGAACAGGACTAGTGGAGAAAACCTCTTTGCTAGTTGTTTTCACAGGTAGATGCTGGCATCTTAATAATGGTGTACTTGGTTATTTTGATCTTTATTGTGGACCAGGAAGCAGTAACTCTAGCAGATGAACTCTTACTTGTAATTTCGGACTTGAACCTTGTTCCTTCTACCTTGGTCTAATCCTGCTTCTCTTAGTGCAGTTCTTAACTCAGTAAGCAAATACCACAGTCATCTCATTCAGATCTCCCTGCTCTACAAGTCTTTGCCTCTCTCCTCTCTTGGCTCCCGCTTTGCTAATTCCATCATCTTTCATGTGTACCCTTCTTCTTCTGTCCTAATCTTATTTCTGTTCCCGCGTTCCTTGCCTGACCTGTTTCTGCATCCAGCTACACGTTCTGTTCTTCCCTCCTGTTCCAGTTTCACCAGACTCCTTGTCCCTCTGTGCTATTGCCTTTTGTCTGCGTATAGATTTTATTTCTTCTGCACGAGATGCAGAGGATTGGTATTTGCTTGCAACCTGGATGTCTTACTGCTTTTATGATATAGAGCTGTTGTAACTGGCCTTTACATGGATAGTTTGGTTTTACCCCTCTTGGCAGGGCAGGAGGCACATATTCCGACATACTGGAGGAGTAGGGCCAACTACAGTTTCTCAGAAATTTATATTACGTGGATGAATTTAGGTAGATTTTCTTGAAAATAAGCAGCAGTGTACCCCTGACACAAAGGATACATTCCTGTTGAAGCTCAGTCATCTTTGGGAGTACCAGAGATTTCCAAAGAAAAAGTCCCGTCCGTCCCCCCCCCCCTTTTTTTTTTTTTTTTGCATAGTTAAGACAATGTATTTTTCATTAACATTCTTAGAAGTGAGCAGGGCTTTCTGAATAAACACTGTATATATTTATTTTCATGCGCATGTGTGCACAGAAGGAATCTGACAGCGTCAAATGTGGTTGATGAAAATGTCAGCCTGAGTGATCAGCTTTGCAATTACAAGCTTCTGACAACAAGATCTTGAAAGGTTTTGGGGTAACATTTTAGAAGGCAAACTATACACTATTAATTGTAGTATATCAGCTGGAATAATATTAAAGGCAATGAAGATGGACTGGACTTTTTACAACTCCCACTGAAGCATCAGGAATTGCATTGCCTTGGGCAAGTTATGTGACCAGATACAATAGCTAGTTTATCTGATTTTGCAAGTTCCATATTCCTATAGATGAGCTAGTGCTGCAAATTATCCAGTTATAATGCAATAATCCATCAGACATCTACTTGTTTTGAAGGCTATTTAATCGAATGAGCTGCAGTATAAGCAAGTTGTGTGGTTACATGTATGGAAGTCCCTGAAGGATGTGACTTGCTCGTTCTGTTGCCCCTCCAAAACCATTTTTTTTTTCATTTGCAAGGGAAAATTTTACCAGGATATTTCATTCTGGTAAACATTTGACTTTCCTAAACATCTGTATGTAAAGTAAATACCAAATTAATTCCCCCCCCCCCAGCTTTTTTTAAAATAATTGGAGCTTTATGGAGGATATGTAGGAAAGGCACCTTTCCCTTCTAGTAGTACCTGCAGCCAGAAATTCATTTAGGTTTGCATGTTAAATTGGTAGTATTGCATTGATCAACCACTCTTAAACTGCAGGCAATACCGAACAATAGTTTTGAGAAGTGTAACTGTAACTGCCCAGATAATGAATTAAATGCTTGCACAGTCTTTTCTCACTGAATAAAGAAGATAATTATGTTGATTGTATTTAAAATGTATTTTTTTTAACCATTTTAATAAAACTTTCACAAACTGTTATTTTGAGTTAAACCAAATGAACGTAGCTTAAGTTGAGTAGTTATCTATTTTAAGCTAAATGGGAATAACCTTCTCATATTGCAGATTGAGCACAGGAAAGATGTTATAGTTTAGTTTGATTTAAAATTTTATTGTAAGCTAAAGCAGTGCATCGCATACAATCACGTATACACTTTCCAGTCTGTCATAAGCACTGTCTTAGTGACTGGTGCAGAGTGTAAAAGTACTGTAGATAAGCTTGGTAGGAAATGGTATTTTTTTATTCCACCTTTTTTGTGGTGAAAGAAGGAACAGTGTGAGGGACGTTATTTAGGCTTTTGCACTGTCAGTGGTCTTGTGTTCTGAGGCTATTTTGAATACTCTAAGGTGGCACTATTACTGAAGGAAGCCAGCCTACCTTCTGCAGTCCTTGGTTGCTTGTTCTCTCCAGCAAAAAAAGAAGGCTCATTTTTCACATAAATCATACTCTTCATCCCATTCTTGGAGGCCTAATAAAATACTTATCCTGGCACAGGTGTGCGTGGGGGCACTGAATAGGACAGGGCTAGTGTTTTTCTGTGACAAACTCGATTTAAATTGATCGTCAACGCGTTTTTCCATTTTTTTTTTTCCCCCACTAGTTTAATTGCTGATTGTTCCTTTTCTCTTGCTGTGCTCTATCTAGAACTTCAGGTCAGGAGGTCAAGTCTGCTGGCATATTTTCTATGCCTTCAGAATGGAGTTGCCTCTGGCCCATGCATTCATCTCCCTCCATGTCATGCCATTAGTACTTTCTCTGATATACTCACTTTAAAAGCAGTATTTATGGTTTTAGATACTATCTTCAAAACATAAACATGAATAATTTAATTTATATGTGACATCACTGTGATAATAAACATACGCAATTATGTATAGTATGCTAGGAAATAATTATTTCGGTTATAATGCCTGTTCCTTCTAACCGATTACACTTTTTGCTAAATTCATGTAAAAGTGAAGAAATGGCGGAGCTTCATTTGCAGTCGACCTTTTGAAAGTTGAGCGTCGCTGCTTGGTGTATGCACAGATTTTTCACTTCTGACAAGAAGAAATCCTGTGCCATCCTCATTTATAATGTATAGATCCTCTTCATATTTATATTATTAAAATAAAGAATACTCCGAGTTCTCAAAAATACTGCAATTCATGTGCAGAATGTATAGTACCCAGCCTTTTGTATGTACAGGTTAGGAATATGGCTGTGAGCATGCTATCTTAAATACTGTGTGGGTACTGTTCTGAATCACGACTTCAACCTTGAAATCTTGGACAACTAAAGACCATCTGAATTTCACTGGTTTTGAGGACATGCACAGTTTTGACAGGTCAAGAGAAGGAAAATGAACAGACTTTTTGGCTAAAATCCCCTAATTCCTCAATTATTCCTTTGACTTCTGGTATTCTTGCTGAGAGAATGTCTATAAATGTGAGAAACATGAACTTTCTAATTCTTTACGTGTACAATGGTTGAGTTTTATTTAGACACTACATTGGTAAAAGTTACAGAGGCAAAATAGATTGTGGAGCCAGATCTCCGCAAGTTGGCAGCTTTCTCAATTCCAGTAGAAGCACTTGTGCCCATAGTTATGACAACTACTTATTTCTCACATTAGCAGCTTAACTGATTTCTTAAGGAAGGGGATTTCTAACGGTAATTAGGTCTCTGGAAAATAGATACGTTGATTAAAAAAAAAAAAAATTTCACAGGTGCATAATTTGGTGATCTTATTGGACTCATTCTATCTCTAGAAGACCATCGAGTTGTTCTGTGGGGTCTGATCGTGCGAATTGTTAAGTGAATGCAGATATTCAGTTAAGTGAATACTGATAAGTATTATCAGTATTGAATGTGCATAATTGGAAAGCCTTTTATAGTCTTCTACTTTTGAAATTGCCTGTAGGTTGTACAGCTGCTAAAGGGTAGTGAATGCATAAACAGAATCACTGAATCCCAAATCAAACTTTCCGGGCTATTTTCTTGCCTCAAAATCTGATTTTGTTTACAAGACTTTATTAATAAGCTTCAATTTAAGTTTTCAGTATGATATTTTTCTGATTATCTTATGCTAATGTAGCACTGCAATATTTAGGATTACAAATACAGCTTTATTTAAATGAAACAGCTTTCAGTGAAATTGCATTACCTTTCTATTATTAAACACATTTATATTTGGGGACTGGAACGCTGAAGGTCTCTAAGTCCAATGTTATAAATGTGAATGTTTCCACTAGCTAATATTTATGCTTTTTCTTATTTTTTAAAAGGTAATATTACTTGTTAGATACTTATAGTGAAGAGTTGAATATCCTTTTCTTTGTATGAAAGTGTAACAGTCTTCCTCTGACTGATTGTGCAGTCATGACATAGCTGAGGTGAAGATCCAACTTCAAACATTGCAAGATAAATCATTTCCACATTCTTGCTTAAGTGGCTATTTTAGTGTAGGGAAGCACATTTTCTGTTGAGTGCTAATGCCACTGTCTCCTTGACCCAAGGTCTTAACTATTTTGAGCAAAGTAGATTTGGTAGTTAGTGTAAGAAAGAGTTTGTAAGTAAAAGAGTTGTGCCATGTAGAATTTTGAAATTTCTGTACCTCGTGGGATTGTCCATTGATAAAAGCATTGATTGAATGAAATGTGCTTTGTACAAGGCATTAACAGACATATATTCTTCTTTCTTATTTCTAGAAACTGGGGGGGGGAGGGGGCTGGGATCACAGCCGTGTGTAGGCTTGTGTGAGGGACCTGGGAGAAGGGAATATGTTTCTCAACTCATCATTTTGCCCAGCTGCTTTGCTCTTGTTTTCAGCAGAGATCTATTAGCATGAGACATTCTATTTTTGCTAAAAAGGGAGGAAGCAAGAGCGTTTAACGTTGCTCAATGGAAACAAGACTGTAATTTTATCTTAATTTTGCTGTTTGAGGGCAGCCTAGCAATTTACTTATGAGAAACAAAGCCATGGAATTATTTTTGTGGTCCTAACAGAAAAAGCTGTAGAATTTCGTCAGCCAGCAGTGCTGGTTAAACTTTGGTAGCTTTATTGCCAGTTGGAATATAACGGAATTAAATACACTCAGATACATTTAACGTGAGCTAAAGCAATGGCCATTTCTTCTTT
>NW_008795702.1:1638750-1667779 GCF_000699145.1 Aptenodytes forsteri | reverse complement strand
TTCTAGGAAGTATATGCAATTATTCTGCTATTCTTTTGGCTACTCATTTTTAGTGGCTGCATAAGATAATTCTAAAATTGAGCATTTACAGGGGAATAAAAACAAGAGTGCTCTTCCCCCGGTGCTACCTGGTGATTCTCCCAGCTATTTTTCTAACGTAGAAGTGCCCAGCTTTATTTGCCAGAGTAGAAGGAGCGTGGGACAAGGTCTCTGCCTGCTTCATGCTGTTCCTCCCTTTTGCAAGAGTACTCCTGCATCCCTAGAAGAGGTGGGCTGTGTTTGGAAAAGCCTCTTCCTATTTCTGTTGTTTCCTCGTCCCAAAGAATAGCCTTGTGAAGGATAGGCGTCATTTAGCTTTAAATGAATTTCGTTGCTTTTAATTCGAGCAGCAGCTTCAGTGAATGGTTATCAAATACCATCACGCTGCTTACTTTTTAAAGGAAATGGAAAAAGTGTCTGACACAAAGGCATCTGAAATGAAGCGCTTGATTATCATCATATACCAAGAACGCACCTACTGGAAATATTGTGCGAGAGTGTTAAAAAAAAAAGCATAGACTCATTTAGCCCTGAGCGTTTAAAAGTAAATCGCTTGAAACTGAAGAGAATGGATGGAAAATGGGTTTTCCTGGGAAATAAACTTGTTAACTATTATTTGTTACTATTATTACTCCACAATCGGCAAAGTATTGTTTATATATTTTCTCTCTCTTTCTCACTTCCTTCAAGCTGCCCGTCAGTCAACTATTACTATGCTCTTTTACGTCAGTGTATTATAGGGCAGACTTCCAAAGCTTCTCATTGAATATTTAGCAACATTAAAAGGATTTGCCTAAGTAAGAAATTCCCTACTGGCTTTACAGGAAAGCCCAAAGGAGTCAAACGTATGTGGATGTGGCAAATAGCCGGGTGGCGAAGCATAAGGAACCATAAAGATATAAGTATAGTATATTGAATCCTAAACAGAAGCTGAAAAGTAAAAGCAAGTATGGTGAATGTTTTGTGTGATAAACTTCCTTAAGGATGTAAAGTAACTGCAGAAAAGTCACTCAAGACCTTGCCTCCCTTCCCATTCCTCTTAGGCTGACACGTACGCACAAAATTAGATTTCACTGAGCGAGAAAACACAGTGCTTTTTTTTTCCTTTGGAAACATGTTCAATGACACTTGCTTAGCTGCTTCATATTTCTATTCCTTACTTGAAATGGAAAGATTTACAAAGCATCTAGAATTGTATGAAACACGACGAAATTATTAGGTAATTGTTGGGCACAGAATGCTAGATGCAGTGAATATATGCCGAACATATAAAGCTTCATGTGACAGCATAAGGTGGTAGCTGCAATTGAAGATAAATGTATATTCACATACTCTGCATACTAATTGGTGAAGTTCCAGTGGCGCTAGTGCCTCCCATTTCCTTCCAACCTTAAAAATGTTCTCTTTATAGTGGAAATGCAATGCTGGTTTGCACTTAATTTAAGATTTTTATATTTCATTGTTTCTAATAAAAAGAGATGTAATTAAAACACAGGACTGGTTTCCGTGTTTTTAGATGGAAGCTTTTTCGGAAGCATCTGATCTTTTTATGGCTGTTTCAATTAAACAGTGAAATAAGAGTTAAAAACAGGTTGCATTGGAGGATGAGTTTACAGGTCTCAGGATTGCTAACTGCAGGTCATTTGCACCAAAACTATTTTTGACAATTTATTCAGTTGCAGGGAAAATGTAATAAAGGAATAACTAATATTTCACAAAGTGTTTCTGAATATACAAAGTATATTGTGTTAATCTGCATACCCAATGTTATAGACCTTTCAATCATCACAAAGATTTTTCTTTTTGAGTTGATAGTTGCTTTCAGCATGGTTCTGAAAAGGGGGGGGAAAGTCTTTGAAACAAGTAGTTATAACCTAAATTAGGAGGGACTGAGTTCAATATAACATAGAAGCAACATGGTCTGAAATTGGAACAGAGGGGAGGATACTTAGCTCTTAAAATACTTAGTGCAATCAAAATATTTAGTCTGAAATTTTTCTTGCTCTGGCTCTCAATAGGTTTTGATCTCTTTGCAGAGAAGGTCGAGATTTGCAAGCGGCAAATTAGAGCCTAAATATTTAGTAAACCTTATGGTACTTAGAAGAACAAAAATATTGAACTTTTATTAATTGGAGATTAACATTAATTATTAATATCAATAGAAGCACGATTAGTTAGGTTGCTATTTGACACCTTTGACATCCAGAAGAATCTCTGAAAATTTGTTTTGCCTTAAACTATTTTTTTTTCTTCAGATTTAATAGATCTGTAGTAAATTTGCAGGTTTTCAAATGTAGAATTTGGGAGTTTCCTCAGTCTTTCCCTACATAGCTTCTTGCTTTCTGCTTCCCTCCACTTACCTTTTTCTTACTCTGAATCATTGTCTGCTAATAGTTCTTGTCTTTGCTTTCTCTGCTGGTCCAACTATTATTATGACCTTTAACACACAGAGAAGGATGATTTCTTCTTTTCCTCTGCCATGGGCTTATGTACAAGATTGTGATTGTCTTTGAAGAGAAACTATCTTTTCTTTTTGTTGGCTTCAGGCGACTAAAGTTCTGTATTTAAATTCTTAATTAAATTAAGACTTCTGCGCATGTAACTGTTTTTTCTCAAAATAACACACGTTCCGTGTGAAGAAAATGCTTGCTTGCAGCGTGCTGGCACTGGTATTTCCCTTTGCATCACAGGGATTTTATATCATTTTAACTTTTTCACTGCGGGAGATGGCGTTGCGGTGCACGGCAGAAGGAAGCACTGTGGAGCAGAGGAGCTGTGCGTTTAAAGCAAAGTCAGGGCGTGGTTGCGTGAGCTAAAAGCAAAAATCGCCGAAGTATGGGGAAGATAAATCGTTGGCTGGGAGAAATATCTTATCTGGGGTGATTCTGAGACATCATTGAATGACTGAAGTAAATATTTGTTTGACGTGTCATGAAAGCAGCCCGGCATCCCAATTAGTGGAAATTCAAAAATTTTTATAGACAAAAAAACAAATTAGATGACTTCTGGATCTTGGCCCTGGACAAGGGCCAAGAATACAACATCTCTCGTCTTAAACTGATTAAAGAAACACATTCTGATTAACTTCTTGTCTCTAATTGCATCAGTGTGTGAAATTTTCGTTTTCATTGCAGCATGTAGCTTTGAAGCATTAATTTACATACCCTAATATTTTTAGGATCCATCTCCTTGGAGTGGCTAATCTCTGCTACGTTGTAAAGGGACCTGCTCCTTGTAGACGCTGAATGGAAGGATTTTTTTTTTTTTTTTAAGTTACCTCAAAGTTAATTTTTTGGTGTGCCCTCCCCCTTTTGGAAATTTCAAGGTCTGTTTTATTAAAAATAAACGCGTGATTCATACCTGTAATTCACAGTTTTGCCCAGCCCATCAAAACAACAATAATAAGGCCTACATGTGGGTCTGCATTGGTTTAACTTAATCAGTTTATTAAATAGGGAAAGCTTTAGTGTGAGGATATAAACAATGGTCTTGGAAAATCCTAAGCAGAGGAAAATTGGCTGTTTTTCAGTTTTGTAGTGTTTACTTGCTTTTCCTATTGTGACAATGGATTTTGTTTTCTAAAGCTTGTTTAAGCATCAGTGTCACTCTGTTTAACCCCAACAGCTAAATAAAACCTCTCAACTGTAAACTTACCTTTCTTTGCCACGTAAAGCGGGAGCCAGCCGCTGTGCTAGATTTAGAGGACTTAATCCTTATTTGCATGCTGCTATTTGAGATGGAGATCCGGAGGGTTGCAAGGACCTGTATGAGGTGCAAAGTGCCGCAGCTGGGAGAGCCGGGGGAGCCCGGCCTGCCCTCCCCTGGGAAGGAAGAGGGTTTTTCCCCAGGTTCTCAAGTCTCTCCGGCCCTGCTTCCTTCTGCGAGGGCTGGCCGCAGGGAGGGAAGGTCTCTGCCTGGGTCGCCGCCTTTCGCCGCGTCGCGTTTCGGTTCGCAACAGATGGTGGGGCTTTGGAGGTGGAGCGGGCGACTCAAGGGGTAGTTTTTCAACAGCTGAGCTCCTGGGGGTCAAGGAAGTGGAATTCATTGAAATTGCTGCGGGAATTATGTTTTATCTGCCGAACAGCAGCATTTATAGCGGGGCCCTTCTACTAGGGGGCGAAGGAGCCGAGGGCTGAAGACCAGCTGAAGGAAGGGCCGTGTGCTCCTATTCCTCTTTCTCTTTGCTGACTTCGGAGGCTCTGAAGACCATATTTCCACTGCAACTTCTTTCCAATGATTTTTTTTTTGAGAGAGAGAGCATAAAGCCTGGCTCATTCCTTGAAAGTAATCAACTTCAGCCTTCTGCAGTTTGAGTGAAAATCTTAAGGCAGATTTACAAAATAGTCAACAGATGTGTTTTCCCTGCCTTCAAATGGGAAAACGGTCATGGTTAAGATGCTTTTTTGTTGTTGTTGTTGTTTGTTTGTTTTTTTTAATTCTGTATGTAAGCTAGAGTATTGTCCAAGATGTACCGGAGTGAATTGGGAGTTTCCATGAAGTTGCCTTTCAGTATTCTTTTAAGGGAATAATTTCTATTACTAAAATTAATGTCAGGCATTTCCTCATATTGCACTCTGCTGCCAAGCAACTTGATTTTTCAATCAAGCTTGTGCCATCTGTTTTTAATTCAAATATTCATTGTAATGGAATACTGTGTTATCGAGGTGACTGTACTTGTTCCCATTCACTAACAAGGTACATAGCTTGCTGACATCTGCATATGGATAGGTTTGAAACTTGTTGTATCCTGCAGTCATTCCTCCTTAAAGAAAAGACGTGGCAAGGAATGAGCCCTCAGGAACTACAGACTTGATGGCATTCATGGAGGGGTCGTGAAAATTCCTGCAGTAGTTTATTATTCAGTGGAGTCGTAGCCCATTGTTTTGGGGTAAACCCACATTGCATCTGCACAAGTTTTAGTCTAATTTAGAGCGTACTGTTAGAAAGTCAAGGATTCTTAGAGGGATTTTTTTTTTTTTGGTTGTTCTGTTTTGATCTGATTGCTTCAATGATTTTCACCAACGAGGCAACGCTGTAAGGTATCTGTAGGTTAAGCTAATCATTGTATCCCAACGATAACAGGGTTGTTTCTTTTCCATATCATGATGATACTGGGTGTTATTCTTTCACTCCATGGCTTACAGTTCAAGGGAGGAATTTTATTGCAGAAATCATAACTTTCAGGTAATGCTTTTGGATTGAGTTTGCGGTGACTCAGATGTTTTAGTATTTAAATAATTCCATTTAATTATATATTTTGTATAAATGGTCAGCTAGTTATCCTTTCAACTCTTGTTTTTCTTTTTAACTGAAAGGAATTTTACAGATAGAGTTTAGGAACTTTTATCAATAATTACTTGTCAAGAATACACTAAATTTCAGTTCAGGTGACTGGGGAGAAGCTGCACTGAAGCTGAAGCTCTAGATGTGTCACATTTTTCTGCCCTAGGTAAGGGAGAGGTAACTGTGCTGCAGTATCATGAATAAGTCTTGCAAAATGAACCACAGCAGTTGAAGGAATGCGGTGAACCTGGTAAATTATTTTCTTCATACAGCTACGTAAAGGTAAAGAAAAATTCAGAAAAAGGGGAAGGTCATTTAGCAGAGTGTATTTAAGTGTGATTTCCATCCTGCTTAGTGAAGAACCCTTGTAACCCAAAATTGTCCTTAGCCTCCCTCTGCTACCGAGGTTAGGAAACCGTAGCAGGGGAGATGTGAAGAAGCTGCTCACTGCTTTTCCAACAAATCAGCTGTTGCAGATAGGTAGGAGGTCATCCGGGATTTGCCTTTCTGTTCATTTTCTTTGTCTTTGGTGATGGCGCTTGAGCTTGTTTCAAGTAGTTATAGATGTAGTTCACGAATGGCTCAAAGATTATTTTTCTTTTCTTTCTCTGAGAAATATGATCTTTAAACAAGCAAACTTTCCCTACTTTGTCTTTCATTTTTCGTTTTTATTACTCTGCCCTTTTTGACCTGGAGGTTTGGACCAGCTATCCTTCTGAACGTGTTGCAGTGATGGTGTAGCTGTGTAATACATGTAAGCTGTGTGCCACAGGTTGAAAACAATTTTGTTATGGTATAATTTTGTTATTGAATAAATTGGTTCATAATTTCTACTAATTTCTGTAGTGCTAGCATGGAAGTAATAATTTAACATAAAAGTATTATCATTTACAAAACAATGCATCCTGAAAAGGTGTTTAATATGTATTCCCATACATCAAACCTCCTGAAATTCTTTGAGTTAAAACTCCCACTGCTTACAACGGATTCTTTTATTGGGTGGAAATTGCAAGTTTCACTCCGCCTTAGAGACTGTTGTGCTGTTAATTTGACACGTGCAAATAATAGCAGTGAAAGGATACATTTGAGAGACGGTAAGTCAAATCGTATATTTACTGTGAAATTTTGTTACTAAATGTTTAATCTTGAACAGATGGAGAAAGTGGTGATTGAGTGACCTGTTTGTCTAGCACGTACTGATTTAGTTTGAATTCCTTTGTTCAATGGTGCATATAGAAAATTCCTAGGCAATGTTTTCAGGATCTGCATACGTATTATATTGATATCACTAAGCTTATACTGCAGAATTAAATACAGCAGACAGCCACCATGGAACTGGAAGGTAAAGGAATTTTCTTATGTGATGCTATCTAAAGGACAAAAAGTGGAAAGAATCAAGACGGTTTGTTTTTACGTAGTTGTTTGTGGAATGGAGGCTTTTTTAATAGTATGTGTTATTTATGAACTTACAAGATTTTGTTGGAGCTGTCTTCCCTTTTCTAACTGTAGTGCTTAACACTTACATTGGGTATTTTACTTCTCCTACTGTTCTAGAAAGCAAGACTGGAAATGGAGGGTAGCAGATCCTTTGCAGCTCCTGAGCAGCAGATTCCCTTAAAAATAAACTATTGGCTACAATAATTTGAAGCAAGCACCGTTCCACTTTTACAGCCAAAAGAACGGTGGCTGTTGTCATGAGGATCACTGTAGAGGAGGTAAAATATATGTGTATTTGGGAGATTGTCCAAAGATTCCGGAGCGGAAATAGAAGTGACCTGAAACTCTTTGAGTGAACCCAAGCTGTAGTCCTAAAACACATTCTTTATGCTTATAAGTATTGACATTGCTTTCTTTTTTAGCATTAAACAATTGTTCAGAGCAGTATTCAAGAATCGTCCTTAACAGTGTTTTTTCTCTTTTTTCGATTATCAGATATGGAGTAGACAAAATAGCTGGAAACATGTTATCCGCGCTGCCTATGCAGTGAATGCCTGTGATTCACACACACAGAGATCAGTGTCTTGGGTTTTTTTCCTCATGTCCTTTCCTTTTTCTGTAATAGATTCATAACTTAACAATGTGTAATTTTTCCATCCATTGTAAAGTTAGATTTATTTCCTGAATTACGCAAATTACCCTCATCAGAGGAGTAAGTTTGGATTATTATTTCACTTTATGTCAGTATTCATTATGTGCTAGTGGATTTATAAACACAAAAAAATGTTGTCTTGTCCAAAAAAGGCTAAAATATGATGCCACAGCCAGAACTCCACTATTTTGAGTAAAGTTGTTAACATACATTGTCATACATACCTTTTCAGTTGCGAGTAACTGTTAAACAAAAGCCACTGGTCTGCAATTTTACTTGGCTGCTTGAAAAATTTCAGCAGGAAGCATTTGTTTTCAAGTGTGAAATTAGTGGAAAATAGGTAGTTTTGCCCATTTTGACATTCTTACGTTTATTTTCTCTGGAGTAACACGCTCTCATGGACAAATCAGTGACTTCCAAAATATGTCATTTCGTCATTGTTACGAAATTTTGCCTGAATTTGGGAAACTCTAGCGTTGCTATACCTGGGAGGGTCGCAGCAGTAACTGCGGTGGTCAAGGACCCACCTGCACACGTACGTGTTGTGGCCACAGCTGGTGTTCCGGGCTTCGGACAACGGCGAGCCGGGCTGCCGGCTCTCGTCGGGGCAGCTGAGCTGGAAATGGGGATTCCCTGTGGGCCAAGGCATGAGGAGGAAGTAAAGACAAGAAAAGTGAGCTTTCTGGGACTCCCTGTTAAAAATGAGACTGGAGGTTGACAGCGAGGGCCAAGTGCAGGGAGTGCAAAGCAATATAATTATAAGCCGGTATGCAAGGGGCAAACTGGGTCTGATCTGGGAGAGAGGTACCGTTTGGTGAGCGGGTTTTGGATTTGGATTTGCTGAACTGAGAATTGTCTGTGATTCCCTCTAGGAGGGCAAGAAAGAAGCGAGATTGGGTAGCTGTTTGTCACAAGCCGGGTACCTGATGGTCGGTCCAGAGCAGCAGGTTGCCTAGGGCCAGTCCTCAGACATGGGACAGTGGCACACGGGCAGGGCTTGAATTCTGGATTGGAGCCTACCTGCAGTGAGTAGGTGGACAGGCCTGGAGCGCTAGGGATGGGGGTGGAAACTCTGCATCCTCACGGACAAGGTCTCCTCCCCCATTGATTCATCGTGGCTTTGAACTGGACCCGGGAGATCTGGGCCTTCCACACCTGTGGACGCATAGGATGGCTTCTGAATACATGCTGTGCATTTGTGGAGGGCTGTACACGTAGGAATAACGAAAGTGCGATCTGCTGTTTGATCCCATCCCCCTGCGTTGATGACATCCTTTTGGCTGTTGTTCAGAAGAGGGTCGAGAAGTTTCAGTGAGACGCCTGGAGCTGGAGGGAAGGACCTGGGGGCTGACAGCCAGTGACGCCAAGGAAAGGGGGCGGTGGATGTGGATATATGTCGCTGTCCTTTTAAAAATGCTGGTGAGAAGTCTGGTGCTATGTAAGAGCCCTAAGTGATCGGCGGGCAAAGTTCGGTATAAAGGAAGAGACGATCTGTAATGCCAACAGGCTGGTGCTCTGTAACAGAACCGTTGCACCTCACCCTTCCCACTGGAAAGCTGACCTCCAAAACCCAGCCTCGTCATGCGTGCCTCAAAGTGGCATTCAATTCTGAACAAGCTGTACTGGTATTTTCTTTTTCTTTTTGGAAAGCATATGTATTCTTGATCCCTCCTTCCTCCTGCATTAAGTTATGGTGGCTCTGAAGTTTGGGATTTTGTTAGATTAAGGTTTTCTTCTTTCTTAGTGCCACCGGCAGCCGTGCTTTACGAGGCACTGGTAAATCAGCTCCCTTGCGTTAGCGTGCCGTTTCATATATGGTTTTGCATATATATCTTGCTAGTGAGTAGTGCATCTTAAGATGTTTGAAAGTGGGCATCTGCTGAAGTGCCTTGCTTAATATGGACTTTTGGTACCTGCCCAGACCAACTTTGAGGAGAGTCGGTTCTGAACTGTTTCCCTTGCCCGTGAATCACACAGCCCAACACATTTTTAGTTGCTGCAATATATTTACATTCTTAGATTAGCAGTATCCTCTCCTGGATTGGGCAGTTACACAAGGACAAAACTGAACTAACTGGGAATGCCTCCCCTCTAAAGGGGTGTTATGTTATGCATCTGATATCTTAATAACATGCAAAACGCATGAAAAGTTGTGAGTGCAAGAAACAGTCCCAAAGTACCTTAATCCTTATATCGATAACACCGCTATTGGGTTACACGGCTTTAATCCCAGAGGAGTTGTCGCCTGACATTAAACTGTCCAAATAGTATTTATATCTGCTGCTGCCCTGCAAGATCACTTAACCCTGCACAGCAGTTTAAAAGTAGTTAATGACAGACCCAGCATGACTTGCCCCTTATGAATGATCACATAAGTTCGACCTGTGCTGTCATGGTTTATGGAGGAAGGCAGTTTGTCCATAGCCTGCTTCAGCCACAGCAGGTAATTTGAAATGAAATGAGACAGTTTCTACAAGCAGATTGATTTGGGAATCTTGCCTGTTCTTCCCTTTGACCCTTGACAAGTTGACACTACAAAGATTGTGACTTTAAAAAATGATTGGGTGCAAATACATTTAGGTAGATGATTTACTATGTGTTAAAGCAAGGACAGTGCATTTAGAACGGAGCTGTGAGGGACGGTAATTGTAAACTTTAACAACTCATGTTTTATGTTTCTGTATCTTATTAATTATCTGACTAGGTGAATCTTCTGATAACAGTAGACCAAGTACTGTACCTAATAAACTGTATATGGGAGTCCACAGACTCTGCATACCAGTGTTCAGAATTTTAGCTATGCAGAAATAAGTATATATGATTTAGAAACGTGACTGGAATGCTTCCTTTGATTGAGCTGCAAGGGTTAAGTCTGAAGATGAACATCTGAATAGATGGGTTCCCAATCCAAAGATGTCTTTATTTTGTTATTCTTTTGTAAATGCAGTCATGCAAATACAAACATTGAAATAGCAAGATCCAGCATACGATAGGTAACTGGCAAATAGTGAAATAATGAAATGATGCCAGAAAGAGAGATAAAATCACAATTATGTGTCTATAAATATTCTGGTCGTGCAAAGCATACGTCCTCTTAGTTAAAAAGAATTATGTGGACTTTATAAGATACTATATGAAAATTTTTTTTGAGTGCCTTTTTCTGATTTATGTAATTGGATTTTTCCCCAAACCATTATGTGATTAACCATGTCATTTGAAAATAAATAGCTAAAATATATTGCTTCTGAAGAATTATCCTACGATGATCCAGGTTAGTACGTAAAGCATACGTACAAATACTGCTGAAGAAGGCATCATATGCATTTCATGATGATTTTAAATTGAACGTTCAATTAAAAAGCAGTCCTAGAGAGCAGAAGCTTCCCTTTGGTAAGCCACCTAGCACTAAATGTGCTATGAGTGTGCAGCTGTAAATGCATAATACAGAGTAAATGTTTGCACAGCAAAGTTCGTCTTTCTGCAGGTCTTTCTCCTACTGTCTGCTCGAAATGCTTTGTGTGAAGCATAATTTTGAAGATGCTTATAAAAAAAATTCTTACTGGTCTCGGTTCAAATTATTTAATACCCTTTTGACTGTGTCTTCGCTGAACTATGTTAAGAGTGTTTTGCTGAAATGTTTCTTTATGTTGTCCATTGGGTTTAATAGACGTGCCATTTAATAAGCTCTCTACCTGTAAGGATAGACTATTTGACCTTTGTGACCTGCCAGTGGTAGACATAGTATAAGATTGCTTTGTGAAATAAAGCTGTCGGTAACATCAACAAAATAAAAAATGATCGTATTCCAATACTCTCTGCTGAGTACTATGACAGCACTGAAATATGGAATAAAATTGAAAGTAGATTAGTTTTGGGTCCTAAGTCATGTTTTGACAAGATATAAGAGAGGAGAACATATCTTTGAACTTTTAGTTTTAAAGTTTTTTAATGAAAATATTTATCATTTTGTAAGGTTCCTTCTTTCTTTATCACAACTGGGCTGTATAACCTTAAAACAATCCATTCTCTTATTGTGAGGGATATAACTACTGTACTATCTTTTATATTAAACATCATAAAGGATACATGCACAGTATGAAATTGCTTGACACTTGCGAGTAAAGGACTGTCATGTTAATAAAAAGCTTATTGGAGAGGTTGAAAAATCAGTCATTAATAAGCCACATATTTTTAAACTATGTAAAGCATGTAAATACTGCAGACAAGAAGGCAGTTTTTGCCATATTTTCTCCTCTCTATTTGAAATGCTTCAGGTCTAAAGCAATACTGTAAATAATGATCAGATTGCCTCTTCTGTGCTTATTGTAAACTTTATGCGATTAGAAAAGAAAGTCATTAATATTTTAAGTTATGATGATTAATCAAATCAAATGAAGAGTTTTGGGGGAGCGATGCTGACGTGACTGTGAATGCTAGAATTTATGCAACTTGCTTTCAGTCTTCTCTGGGGAAAAAAAAAAGCAGCCTTCTGAGGGGGGGAGGGGGGAAATCCCAAATCACCAAAATCCACTTTGTATAATAGCTACATAGTGTGGGAAATGGAGGGGAAGGTATATGGAAATGGTGAAGATAGTCTTTCTGTCTTCATCTGTATGTGTAATAAATACAAAGCCAAATAATTTAAACTTCTCAATCTAAGATTAACTTTGTTGACTGTTTCTCCTTGTTCAGTTTTTTCAAATTACTTTTTTAAAAAAATGTGACAAGTTAGTGACTGTTTTTGTTTTTAAACAAGTATTGGAGGGAAAAAAGATGACAAATCCAAAAAGTGAAAAAAAAAAAAAAAAGAAAACAAGAAAAGCTGATGTATTATGATTGCAGCAGGGAGCAAAGTATTGGCATAACTCGTATAAAATGCCTTTTAATTTGGTTAATCTCATTTGGCTCTTCTGTTCTTCTAGGTGCTCAATTGTTAGTCCAATACAAATGCAGGTTTCTTTACTTTTATTTTTTTTAATACTTGCAAGTTAGTGAAGTGGGGTTTTTTTATGGCAGAAGTTTGTTTTTGAAGCCATAGAAATGAAATACCTTTCCTGGATGAAGTCACAATATTTCTACAGAGGTATTGGTCTTAATTTCAGCAAATCGGGATATTCTCTAAACACTGTAGGAAATACAAGAATTTTTTATGCTGCCCCATAAACAAAAATATTCATCTAAAATCAGGGAGCAGCATACAGAAATTCTGCCTCGTACAGTGCCTGTAAGAGGACTGTTATGATGGGCTTTTAGCAGAGTTTTATCTTCCTTGGAGCATGATATAACTCAAAGATTTATTAAAATGTTTTAAACCGATTACAAAGGAATGTTTTTAGGACCATCCTCAAATTGTTGGAAATGAAGAGAGGTAGAAAAGCTTTCAGGAAAAGCTACTTGGTCTGTATTGGACTGTACTAAACGTCAAATGCATTTGACTGTACGACGACTTTGTTCCACACCTGTAGTTTTGCCCTTTCAAACGGTGAGAAAGCAAGGTAAATGGGTTATCCTTTGGCCCTGTGGATGGTTTGAGATGCTCTGTTGCTGAGATCATTGGTGGAAACAGTGGTATCTTATTCTTTGAACGAGGTTAATCCCCATTGCTGTTAATTTCTGTGATTGTAAGCCAGGGGCCGTGTCCCTAGTAGCAGCATCTTTGCCTTGGGAATGTTTTGGAGGTCTCAGAGCTTCAGGATCGTTTTAATGCCGACGGCCAGCGTAGGAAGCGAGGTGGTGGTGGAGAGCATGGCGTTTCAGTCACCAGCCTGGCAACTCATCATTCTGTGCTGCGTGGCGTGGGTTGCCAGCAGCAGTACATGGCCGTGTGGCGAATTCACTTAAGCCAGAGGAAAGGGCCCCCCTCCTTCCCCCAAATTGTGAATCGATATGGTCGTATTTCTTGTGGCAGGAATTTTTTTTTTTTTTTTCCTTTCAGACTTACATACATATTTTTAATATAGTCTATAATGCTGTTTTTTCTGCTTTCTCATGATTCTGCAGAAGCCTGTCCTGTTGGAGGTGAGCTGTGAGGCAATGAATAGCACGGTGACGAGGCACTTGGTCTCATGTCCTGCTTGTTTTCTATAGCTATTCATTTACTGTTTCACTTCACCAGATACCTTCTTTACCCTACCCAAACCATTCCTTGCCCAAATTACAGTGATAGACAGAGTTGCACAGAAAACGGGCGAGAGAGAGTGGTGTCTTTGCCCGTGGTTTGCCAGCATTTCTTTTGAATTTGTGCTCGTTGTCTGGCTGTGCCAGGCAGTGTTTTAGCCGTTACATTGCTAACCGTGGGAGATGGAGGCAGTTTTAGCAGTACGTACAGACTTAGTACAGTGGGGTCCTAGCGACTAATCTGAACCACTTGGAATTGCTGCTTTAGGACAAATGGACTAATCCTAAATGTTTCTCATGAGTCAATATTTGTCAGTGCTGAGAACTATTGGTACAAAGATGATGATCCGAAATTTGTGAAGGTAAACTCAGATTTTTGGAAGCCTGTACCTCAGTGGATTATTTAGACCCTGAGAACATTTAAACATGATAGAGGAGGGTTTCTCACCTTTCAACATGGACAGGAAATTTAGGGTCCTATGCCTGCTTGACATGGTGTGTGTTTCTTAAAACCTCTGACTTGTTTAAAAAGCTGTTTAACCGTATGTCTCTTAATTTATTTGCTTTGTATCGAAATTCGTAAAGATTTGAGCAGAGGCTCCAGGTTCTCCAGCATTGACCTGAATAATTGACTTAAAAATGGAGGTGGAAAAAATAACATGTGAAACTTGGTATTAAGCAAAATTTTCAAATTAGAAAAGGCAGAGGGGAGGACTCGGAAGGAGCAAGAACGGAGGAGTGGGGTAGCTGAAGAGATGGTGGCACAAGGTACATTGTCTCTCAGAGCTAGGTCACTCATAGAGCTGAGTATTACTTGTGTGGACAATTCTGGGCGATTTTGAAATAAGTGTCAGTGCAGCCCAAATAGACTTGTAGAAGGTAGCTATCTGTCACGGTTTCGCTTGGTCTCGGAAGAAAGCCTGAGGCTGAATGAAGTATGGGTAGATGTAAACTGTTGAGTATGGATCCATTGCCAGGATGTTGCAGGGAAGCTGCCATTTAATCCATCGTACCCTTTCTGAAAAGAAACCAAATTCTTGCCTTCTCAGCATACTAAGTTGTCTGCAAATCAGCACTTGAAAAAGAAGTTAGCCCATGAATCATGCAGCGGGCTGCGATGTGGGTTACTTGGCTGAAGAGGGTTTTGACCAGCAATGTGCCAAAAGCCTTTCGTGTAAGTTCACTGCAATAGAAATTTTAGCTTAGATTTGAGTGTCACCTGGTTGCCCCTTTGAACAGACTTACAGAAGAGCATGGATTAGAAGTGGTGAACACAGTATATAATATATATAAAAACATCGTGTAAAATATATAAAAATTCCTCACTAGTGAGTGTATTCCTTTGGAAGCTCTTCCAATTTTACTAGGCAGTACAGACTTTCTTTTAGCAATTGATTACTCTTCCTTTCCTTCCCCACCCCATCTGTGATCATTCCCATTCTTTTTGCTTTTACAAAAAGCTAATAGTTGAATTTTGCATATGCAAAGGTGCTTTACTACTAATCGCTTGATCTTGGACTTCAAGCTCAAGTCTTTATAACCTTTGTTCAAAATTCTTCAAAATCTTTAAGTTGCACGAATAGAACTAATCTGAGAAACAGTATAAACAAAAGCTTTTTTCGTTTGTTTATTATAGAATATACATAGTCATTGGGGTCCAAAAACATCACGTCAAAAGCGGTCCCTGTTGTGCTTCGATTTATGGTCAGGTTTGCGATACTCCTAGTTTTACCGTGACAAAAAGAGATGAGGTTTTGTCTCCAGCGCTGTTACCTGTGACCAAAAGGTGGCAGCACCATCTGCGCTGCCCTTGCTCTGGCTGTTCGTACCTCGTCTCTCCTGTGTAGGGGGGGGACTTCTTAAAATGGAGACGGCGTTGTCGGTTACAATAGAAAGAGTTTGTTAACGTAAGTGGTGGTATTGTTAAAGAGCTGTGCTTTGCTGCGTGCTCAGCGCAAACAGAGACACAGAAGTCACGCTGATGATTTTGAGTGTCACGCGCAGGCTCTCTACCCAGAACTTCGGTGATTGAGCAAATGTCTGATTGTGAAAAACCAAATATTCTCTCACCCAGATCAGGGAGTGGCCGTTGATAACACGAGTCTAAATCAGCTGCATCAGCCCCCGCTGCACTCCGCAAGCTGTGCGCTGCAGCTCCTGTTAACCGGAGGCAGAGCGACTCTGCAGAATCCTTTGCTGGCTGGCTGCTATTCGCCGGAGGGCTTGATTAATAAATTCCAAGGGAAAAAAAAGAAAAGACTTTACAATGATGGTTTGTCTTCAGTTATTCTGGTAATTATTTTTGTGAGTAGGACGTGCTAGAGAAATGTTCTGCATTTTGACCGAGCCAGATTGCTTTGGAGAACAACCTTTTTAGCAGCTATTACTGCTACATATCACTTTTATGATCACAGTGGAATCATCTGAAATACAACTTATTTGTGTTGTACTGAGGTTTTCTTCTTTTCGAGGATATATGTTTATTTCTTCTTTTTTTGCCATATTGAATAAAGTCAATGCCACTGCTTGAAGGCTGCACATTTTTTCCTTTCTTCTGCTCCTGGCAAGTGCTTTTCCATTCGCTGTTTCTTGACCTTGCCTGCATGGTGTTTTTGGAGGGAAGAGGCCTTGATGTTATTCCCTTCAAAGGCCTCACCAACTACTTTTCACCTTCCCATTGGTAATCTGTGAGAGATTACATGCACCTCATCGTGTATGTAATTCCATGCCGGCAGGCTCCAGAGTTTGTTGCGGAGTTAAGCTTGCAAATAGAATGCACATGCTAGTGGTGGGAGAGGTCCGTTAGCAGCCTGGATCGCTCTTCCACCGTGTTTCTAATACAAACAAATGTTAAAGGGGCTTAAAAAACGCCCTCTAATTTTCTGAGAGTCACAAGAAAACGATAATGTACTTTGGCATTGAGAATCACAGGAAACTCCTTAGCAATGTGAAGCATGCCGCTTTTCCCCCGTGGATGAATGAGCTGTTCGCCACTGCAGTTCGAGTCCCAATTGACTTGGGGAGAGCGATGGGAGACCGTAATGATGAATGAAGCCGAGTATCCCAGGTGACAGTGCAGAGCAGTGCTGTTGTGTTGTTCACTTATGAAGTACTCGAGGTTATTTACTGATTTTTTTTTTTTTTTTTCTTTTTTCCAAGGTTACATTGCTATAAATAGCACAGGTCAGATCTGTACAAGAAATACTATAGTCTAAGGTGTTTCTGGTAGTTCTTTTTTTTGCCCTTTCATCTCCTCCCTCTCTCCCTCCCTCCTCTTCTCCTCACCTGCTTCGTGTTAGAGGTAGGGTTTAGATGATGACAAACCCCATCTATCTGACCGGTGCTGGATCTGCTCACGCAGCTCTGCGTTCCTGCAGTGCACTATGTAGCAATTGTGTGTCAGCTCTCAAACAGAGTTTATGATGTCTTTGAAGACTCTGTTAGTTCCTGTCAATGTTAACCTAGAAACAGCAACAGCAATTCACTACTCTGAAGTGAGTTTATGGATCTGGTGGTGCTTGCCAAGAGGACTGTAACCCAGAAATGGTGGCATCGGGCAGAGGAGAAATCAAAAAGGAGTGGGGTGGATTTTTCAACGATTAAAGAGCTGTGATATTGCACGGCTTCATCAGTTCAGCCTTGCGCAGAACTGCTCCCTCGTGCCACCAGTTAGCAGTCAGGGGAGCTGATTAACAGACAAATGCAGCAGGAATAGCGGTTTCTGTGGCACATCTATTTACCTGGGACTTGTATCTCCCTAGTTCTGAAAGGGACTTTTGTTGGATGAATTAAAAAACCAAACCAACGTTAATTTTATGAAGGCTTATGGTGTATGCCAGCAAGATTGTTTTTTCCTTGTTTGTATTTTGAATGTCACTTTTTTTTTTGAGTAATCATGACCCTGTGGGTTACTTATGCATTATCCCAGCTGCTGAAAAAACTGAGAAACGTGTTGTAATCCTCTCTTTGAATATGTTAATTTTCTTTCTGCTTCATATGGCCTTCAACCCCATAATACGTGAGCACCTATCAATCATTCACGTGTTTATTTTCACAGTGCTTTGTGGAGGTAGGGAATACTATAGAAGGGCAGCTGAAGTACAGGGTCTTTGGGAACTTCTGCGGCATCACATAGGATACTAGTGGTTGGCCCTGGAGTTTCTGACTGCAAGACCTGTGTTCAGTAAACTATCTTACTTCTCCAATACGGAACAGAGGTAGAGGACTAAATTTGAAAAAAACCCCAACAACTCAAACCCAAACCAAATGTGCATCTTGAGTGTTGCATGGAAGCACTGGACATCTGCGATTTGAGTAACTAACATGCAAACAAGATCATGGGCACAGCAGACTGTGCATGTAACAAAGAGCTGTTCTTCATGCAAACAGGTTTTTGTACAAAACTGTAGCGCTCTTCAAAAACTGCACTGTGATGTTTTAGTATAGCGCTTTCATAAGAACATGAGGCTTGACCAGTGTGATACTCATCCTCTGTATTCGGAAGACATGCAGCTAAGCGTTGCTAGTCTTGTTCCAGTGATTTTTGTGTAGGGCAGCTGGATGCAGCACTCTCCCTTTTCTTTTTCTATCTGTGAAAGTTGTAAATGCCTTTTCTGTAGTTTCTGGCACAAAATTCTGTATTATAACAGCTGTTCTTTTTTTTCCTGAAAATCAGCACTGTATCATGGTACCATTAGCTTGACTTCAAATACTTTGTTGCTCAGGTTTTCTTTGGACTCTCAGGCAAGCGTTCTGCCATGGGCATGGTGCTGCTGCAAGTGGCGTATCCTTGGCTTGTTTTGGGGTATACTGTAAAATGCATTTCAGACATTCATTTGTTCTTATTTGTAGTTGAGTTAACAGGTTTTAGAGACAAGGTGGGATGAGTGGGAGCTGTTCTGCTGCCGCCAGCTTTCTCTTGCTGCCATAGGGTATTGACTGACCTGCTTTGGGAGTTGGCCTTGGAGGTGGTGTTTTGTTGGATGACTGTTGCTGGTAACAGCTCACGGTAAGGTATATGACCTCCTTCCATCATCGAGGCGTTGAGCCACTGCCACGTGCCGTGCTGAGAGAAAGCCAACGTCCAGTCAGTATGGCTGAAGTGTGATGTGGCTGAATTTTTGCCATTTAATGATTGCTGTGGATCAAATTCTGTAGTCCTTAATTAAATAAAGCTCCTCTGCAGCCTTTAGTGTGGGTACTTTGCTTTCCTTGATTTAGGATGGTAAGATTCTGCTCCAAAACTCTTCCTTGTGCATTTCCTTCATTGAACTTGTAATTGATATTACTCAAGTTTCTTGATTCTTCTAGGCTTAGGTCTGAGGTAAAGGAAATGATCACAATGTAGTATGAAATATTTTAGGGGGCTTGTAGAATCCAATTTTGCTGCTTATTTCATAGGTGAAGGTGGAAAGAAAGCTTCATCTGCAGGAAGAAATAACAGTCCTTGCGATGAAAGCAGTGCTCTAAGGTTTTGGACATCTGTTGGATACTTGGCTTTACCACAGACTTTTTCAGTAAGCCAGAAGTCCTTCTTGCCTCGGCATGTCACCTGCAGAATGGGGATGGCAAGGACAATGTTTTCCTGTCTTCAAATAGGTATTGTACAGACTCTTCCACAATGTAGCTGAGGGCAAAAGTAGGAAGAGGATGGTGGTACTTATATAGCGTGACAACAGGGATCTTTTAAATACCTGGTGTCATTACTGACGTGTATTTACATTGCTATGTAAAGTCGTCTTCACAGCATTGCTAAAGAACAGCTTCTTTACGGTACAGCTGAAGTAAAGGGCTGCTGAGTATCCTGGTTCACTTCATACCGGAGACCTCCTGGTCCCTGCATCAGGGAGAGGGAATAAAGTGTTGTGGGTTTAGAAGGACAAACTACGACAGTCTAACTGCAGTTCCTGGTTTTCTTTCCTGTTGCAGGATAGCCCCACCGTGGGGGTAGTTCGTGTGGTTGGAGATGTGGTAGCGGTTTGTGCCAAGATTCAGTATGGTGCCGATAATGCTTTATTGCTGTAATCCTTGTGTTGCAAGTGCTAAAGAGATTAGCAAAGGCTCGAATCTCTGAAGAAACTATTCTTTCATGTGTGGTAATGAAACTCTTCTTTCCTAGAGGACCACACCATTTCTCTTCTGAAATCCCTAATTAGGTGACGCTTTGACAGTGAAGTGATGATCTGGTTAAATCGCAGACTGTCTTACCCTTTCCGACGGGCATCACGTCCTATTTTAGGATTTTTACTGGAAACCAGCTCTTAGCTTTGTCAGCTGGTCTATTGTGCAGACTTCAGTCATACAAACTCCTGCTGCCCTTGTGTTCCCAAAACAAGGGCAAGCTCTTATCTGCAGAGATACTTTACCTATCTTTGCTAATACTCTGGAAACACTGACAGTCAGGCTCCTTTGGAGTAGGGCAGAGCCACAAGCATTTCCTTCTAAACCTCTGTTTCTCTGCTGAGCAAGCATTTATTTTATATGTTTATAATAAAATGGAAAATCTATATTAGTATGTATGTAATACCACTAAAATGTATGAATATACAGGGCTAGTGACATTTCTTGCTATCTTTTTGAGTCTGTTCCTCATCCTGTACTGAGTGGGAAAGGGAACGTAATATTGAGATGGCTCTTCGTGTTTCTTCCAAAAATACAACAAAAATAATCATGGGATTGGCTCAAAAATAATACAATTTTATTTTTAAGCTATAAAATAGTATTCAGATTCTTTGGACTTGTCAGGGTTTGGAACCTGCATGATACACTTAGATTGTTTCCAATCTTTTTTCTCTTATCATGAACTTTATTTTTATTTTATTTTTTAAATTGGGATCCTTCTGGAATCGCATCTCTCCATGAGCCTGATGTTAAAGTGAAACATGAAATATCTTGCAACTTGCAGTAATACACTTAGAACTGACAGTAGTTAGAGGTGGAACTGGATTTGTAATCTGCTTCAGAAAGCAAGCACGCTATGTGATGCTAAACAAGAATTAACTGATATTTTTTTCATATCCTATCTGAATTGTTTACAGGCTCACTGTAGTGGTATGCCAGCCCCTGCAGAAGAAAAACCCTACAACAATTCTGTAAAAATGGAATACAAAATAGCCTTTAATTCATGCTTGCTTTTTCCTTGCAAAAGGAAATGGTAAGGATTTGAAGTTGGCATAGCACTTTACCTAGTAGAGAAAAAAAGGAGGGGGGACAGTGGATGCCTGCACAAATACTTTATTTAGAAGTATTTTATATGAAGTAAACTGCTGTACTTGTATGTGAAATATAATTTTTGGTAGGGTGGTTTTTTTAACATTCCAGTGACTTGGTGTGGACCTGTAATATAAGTGTATTGAATGAATGTGTTGAATGGCTCAAGAAATAACATGTCTTTTTCTTCATAATATTCATATTAAGTTCGTTATCAATGTAGGAAAGCCCTCGTACCTATAAAAATACCTCAGGCAACGCTTGGAATTGTAGGTGAAGGACATAATTATATTCCGTAGGGTTATAAATGCTATGAAAGGACATTATGGAAAAATATGCAACTACTTTGTTCCTGTTTAATACAGCAGGGGAGAAGCTTTCGGGAGAAAGCATTGCGAAGGGGAGAGGCTTTTGGGAGAAAGGCTTCCTCGGTGCAGCAGCCTTGCTTTGCTGAGAAGAGAGAGAGGGAGCCCCCAGGGACAGAGACGGGTACGGATCTTGGAGCTTTGGTGTTTGGGTTTTGTGTAAAACCTGCTGCTGACCGTGCCGCTTGTTTTATATGCGTTATTAGAGAACGCTTTGAAGTGTTTGGTGAGGCCAGAGCCTCTGTGTAGTTGATAGTTTTGAAGCAATGGGGTTAACCAAGCCTCTCCTTGAACACAAATGACGTGACTAGCTTCAATGGAAGAAAAAAACCTTGTTTTTACAATAAAGGATTAACAGCACGCACTTTGCTGACATACAAGCTACGTTGCCAAACAGAAGGAAACTGTCCTGACAAGATGTCTCCTGAGATAATTAATAAATGTGGGGATTTTTTTTTTTTATCAAGCTATCAACTTGGTGCCCAACTATCCTACAGTGAGTTGCTGAGCTCATATACTTTCCTACTGGTGCTTGATAGCAAGATTTACCGAGTTCTGAGTTCAATATGGTTTTATGTGCCATTAGCCTTGGCTGTTTTAGGGATGCTGATATTGACAGGGAAGAAAAAGAAAAGCTACTTTGGCATTTTTGTGGTCATGTTTGAAAGGACCTCTCTCTTAGCTACATCTGAGAAGATTTTGCCAGCTTAATGCCTCTTTGTGTTTGCTTGCTATGATTTCTATAAGTATTTGCCATTCTAGCAGAAGAGTAAGTCTGTTCAGTATTTAGGTTAACTCCTATCGTTTCAGCTATGCTGTGGTCGTGCTGCCTGGCCACAGCACCTTACCCTCCTCCTGTTCCCTGACCCGCGTGTTGATGCAGAAGTGACTCTCTTCGGCAGCAGAAGGAGCAGTGCAGCCAGTGCCCTCTTTCCAGGAGATCAGGTTCTCAGCCTGGGAACATCCTTCTCCCGTTGTTGACTGTACTTGAGAGTGTGCTGGCTGGCTGACAAGTAGGAGAAGAGCCGTCAGGGCCACGCATCTTCCTCTGAATCAAGTGTCAGAGGTGGTTGAGAGATACTGACTTGCCAGCACTAAAAATCCCTTGTGTGTTTTGGGGAAAAGCAGGGGATAGGTTACCAGCATGAGTTCGGGTGGGTTTTTTTTTTTTCCCTTCCTTTTTCTCTAACTAATCTGTCCTTTTCTCAGTGCTACCGGGAGGGTTTGTATTGACCTCTGCCCTTGATCCCCTCCCCAGCCGAGTACTGCGTGCCCTCGCTGCAGTGACTGGCTATAGGGCAGAGGGTAGGAGTGCCTTTTGCCCTGCCTTCCTCTGGTTGCAGAGCTGCGGATCCTCCCCTGTGCTCTTGCCCACCTTTAAGCCCGGCTGAGGCAGCGCAGACTTCTCCTCTGGTCCGCAGCCCCTGTAAACGTGGTCTGTGAATTCCAAGTGCAAAGGCTTTAATAGCTTTGCAGTAACGTGCGGTACAAATGCAGTGTCTGTTGCATTGCAGAATCCCTGACAGCAATACCCGGCCTGGGAATTGTAATTGAGGTCCTGTAGCGGTAGCAAGTTTCTGGATCATGTCATGCCGGGGTAACAGACTGATTCTGCAGCCCAAAGGGAGCAAACTCTGGAGGAAAGGGTTCCAGATGGCTGAACATGGTTCATTTGGCTCAGTTTGTTGGAATTGCAGTGAGCAAATGACTGAACTCTACTTTAATAAAGCTTTGTGGATACCAGAACAAAGGAGTTGGGGAGAGTATAAGGTATGACAAGACAATTGAGCCAGGCTACTTAGCTGCTTATAGCCCCCAGGAGTAATTACTTATTTTGCTGTGTCTGAAGGTATATCACTTACACATTTATCAGGTGCTTATGCTTCAAATGAGGAAATCAGATAGAAGGTTCAAATATATTCTTAGGTTCAAATATATTCTTTTGCTGGTGGGAAGTTATTTTAAAATATGCAGTTGCAATAATCTCTATTTATGTATTCAGATTTCAAATAATGACTCTATCCCTCAGGTTGAGTGACTGATCTTCATTTTCTCTTTGAAAATGGAGATCAACCAGGCAATTTAAAATGTGTTGCTTTCTTGCAGGTCCTGATTCTGCAGTCCTTACGTGGAACAGTATTTACCTGAATGAATAGTACCATTGTACTTATTTGCGGGAATAATTGCTCTTTGGTTTAGTAAGGGTGACAAAGTTGAGCTTTAATTTGCAACAGTTAGGACATATGCTAGTGATTTTCTCTTTGCTGCATATAAACAAAGAGTCAGCACAGAAGTATACGGATAGTTTAAGGTTTTTCTGTGTTGGTATCTTCTGTTTGGTTCTGTGGTATTAAAGGAAAAATGTTCTTAGGACACCGTTTCCATCGTATGAGAATGTTTGCCTAGACTTGTTAAGAGGGATATATTTCTCTCTCTCTTCTCTTTTAAAGACTCAAACATCAATGTCTGAGAAGTTTCTGACACTTGAAACTGCTTCTCATCTTGGGAAAAAGAGAGACGGGAAGAAGCAAGTACAGATTTAAAAGAAAAAATGTTGATAAAAGGTTACAATGGAATACTTGCTTTTGAAGAAATAGTGAAGTCAAGGTTTTTCATGGACATTTTGCGGCGACTATACTTGAGCATACATGTTTTGATATAGTCCTACTCCTTTATCACACCTGTCGGCTATATCTGTTCCATTTATTCAGATCAGTAGACAGGCTCTTTACAGTCACTCCTTCCTCTCCATCTTTCTTGAAAATATCAGGTAATAGTGTCAAAAAAAAAAAAAAAAAGAAAAACAAACCAAAAAAACCCCAAACCCCACAAGCCTTTTCAATGTAATACACTGTGATCGCTTGCTGAAGCAACTCAAAAGTGATCACACATAGAGAAGGCAAATCACTATGCGGCCCTGTTTGTGATGGAGAATGGTAGGCAGTTAGTCATCTGCCAAGGCTTTAATAAGGTGGTTTAGTTCTACATGTAATTACCGCAACCAGTAATATGCCGTTTGCTAATTGTTGTAAAAAAAGCAAATGAATACTATTCAAATTCATATTAAAATATTCAAATTGATATGTAGAAAAAAACCAAAGAGCTGAATGGTAAACATCAAAAAACATTCATTCTTTCACAACACAGTTTCAGTTTCCTCATACAGTTGACACAATTTTTTCCATTGCCTCTAAGAAGAAACTTCTGCCTCTGAAGACGTCATGAGATAGGAAAATGCAGGGGCTTATTCACCTTGGGTAAAAACAGAGTAAACTAAAGAAACAGGGTCTCTGAGGCTGCAAGAATTCCTATTAACATTTGAATAAACGACAAAGAAAACTAAGTGTCAGGCCTTTTGCTCTCATGATGAGCAATGGCGACTTTTCTTTTTAATACATCAGAAATACTTATTCTCAACTCCTGGTTTTCTGTTCTTGCTTATGGAAGACATAGGGGTTAGTGGGAGAGCGACAACATGTTGAACTTCGGAGTTCTTGCTGTTGGGTGCTCAGGACAGAGACAGCTGACTAAAAACCTTGAGGAGTTCTATTAAAAAAACCACACCTTTTTGCGGGGGGGAAATTTCTATCATTTTTCTTTGAGTGAAATGCAGTTCTGAGCAGCGGTGCTTTGTTTTGATGGCATGGTCCCGTTCTAGTCTGGCTCACCAAAGGCCATCCATGAAAGAAAGAACCTGACGTTTGGAAATCTTGTGCTGTCACGGTAAAAAGGACCTTCTTTCCCCCTCAAACTCTGCGTGCTTATTTTGTAAAATAAGTCAAATTCAAATAGTTTTTCCATCATGAAGGAAAGATACAAAATACAAACAAAAATAACAATCAGTGTCACTTTTTCTATTATAACACCTATTAAATATCACCTTTAATTTTTTCTTAAGGAGACATGTAAAATAGTGCTACAGCAAGGTAAATGTAGGTCTGTTTCTTAAAAAATACTTTATTTGACGTTCCGCTTGCCATATCAGCTGTCCTTTATCACTGAGTTTGCTCTGTAACTTTAGCAAGCTGGACAACAACCTCTTTTGTTTAGTATTTGTTTAATTTGATATAGTATTTCATTTTTTAAATTGAGATAATTTCTTGTAGGTATTAGAGCATTTGGAGAGATTGGAATACAGTGCCATACTCGTGACATCATAGTAAACTGTAATCCGGTTGCCTGTTTCAAAATGCTGTGCTGTTGAGAGGTGTTGGACCCCCCGAGACCACAGCAGTTTAGTCGCTGGCAGTGTGCCGCGTAGAGGTGACAGCTCTAGTTCCCCTGCATGTCTTGCTCTCCAAATACAGACAAATGTGATGTTCACGTTGAACCTGCATCCCCACCCGTACCAGGCTTGAGATCACCTGTTGTTGCGTTTGGGGGAAAAGGTGCCATTTAGCTCCAGGGGTTGAGCGGCTGCTTGTGCTTTGTGTTCCTCAAGAGGTGCTCCTTCTCCCCGGACCCTCTCGGGAGCTCCCCTGAAGGACTACGCATGGAGCAGCTACAGCTTCCCAAATACCACGTTGGGAACCGTTTGGGCTCCTGCTTGCTTGGGAGGAGGAACCTGCTAAACCCCTGCCTGAAGGGACCAGGGAATTTCAGCTGTTTCCCAGTCATCCCAACCACATCCTCTGAAAATCTGTTAATTATGCATGTGCATGCAATGCTTTGGGACAACGAATGCGTCTTGAAACTTAGGCTGGAGGGGAGTATTCACTTGGGTTGTCTTTTGCAATTGCAGGGAAAACATGTTTTTAATTCTCAGTTCAGTCAAGTTAACGGAACTCTTTAAGAGGCACGTTTAAAGCTGTATTATCTTACTGTGCTTTCATATGGGAGGAACTTTAGCGACAGCGTGTAATATAATTTCAAATTCAGATTGTCCCTTAGGAGGCTTTCAGTTCTGCTGCACTGACTTGGGTGCGGGCAGCCTTTTGCCTGCGAGAATCCAGGACAAATGCATGGGGAACACTGAGGGATGGTGAACACTGCGGCTTCAAAAAAGAAGCACCATCCTCTAGCTATGAAAGTATTAAATAAATCCCTGTGGCATTTCTAGTAAGTGGACTTCCTTGTGCATTAAACTGGTTTGTAGGGATAGAGGTACATTTTCTTGTCCGTGTCTGCTCCCTTCCTTCTGCTGAGACAGTGGTGTACCTGTTACGATGGGAACATTTATTCAGCTGGACTGAAACCACCAATTCATTTTTGCAGAGGTCACAAAAAATCCATCAGGTGGTAATGACACTCAGTCACTACTGGTGTGGGCTGGATGTGAGCCAGTGATCTAGAGGAGAAAGGCAGTCTAACCCATTACCAATCCCCTGGAGCCGTTGCGTCCCCCACTTTTTGCTCATCTTTCTGCTTCTACAGCTCTCACAGGTTAATCTTTCTTCTCCTATGTCTAATGTGATAATCTTTCTTCTCTTACATATCTGCTTTTGACTTTCATGACAGTATGGCTGACAAACATCCTCAGCATTTTTCCTTCTGATGCAGAAGATATTAGTCAGTAGCGCAATGGTCAATAGCGGTTATTAAAAAAAGAAGGGGGGAAAAAAAAAAGAGAGGGGCGGAAAAAAGCCCCACTAGACAAAGGGAACGCTTTATTTTAGACTTTCACACTAGAGAATAACTCAATGTTTTTAAAATTTGCATCTTCTAATAAGAATATGGATACGAAGGCCTGCGGCCTATATACTGTGCCTGTGGTACAGTGTCCAGAGCTGTATTCCTGTAATTTGAGGTACCCCGTAGTGGGGAAGCAAAAATACCCACCTCAGCTGCTGGAGATGAGTACCTTGGCCGTTTGTGCTTTTCCGGCTCTAGTGTTCCTGGCAGTGATGTGGAAAAGTCCCGAGTCGTCCGAGTGCCGAGAATAGTCCCACTGTACTAAACAGCAGCACTTTTCAGCATCTCAGCCCTGCTGGGAATCAGGTTCTGTTAACTCAGGTGCAGCGCTGTGCTCGGGTGGCGTCTGATGTTTGTGTTGGATTGTACTTTAAGATACGGCTGAAAATCTGTGTGTCTATGGGCCAGGTGATAAGAATTCAGACCTGGATTCAAAAGTGGATACTGGTGAAGATTTGCCTGGACTGTGTTCATTTGGAGGGAGTGAAACCCAAGAATTCTTCCTGATTTTATTTTTTTTTTTAATTGTTCCTCCTTACTGTATAAATGCATCCAAAAGAGTAATTCTGAGAAAAATTGCAAAAGGGTCTGTAAACTATTAAGTAACATAAGTACATATTCATTCTGGAAAAGGGTTTGCAGCCATCCTGAGAACACTTTTTTTGCTGCTTGGAGTGTACCTGGTTAGAGGTAGAAAATATCCTGTGACAAATTAATAAATTGCAGGAGCTGCTGTGAACGTTTTGGGAGGAGTATGTGTGCTGAGATGCTTTTCCTTAACAAATCAAAGTCTATTTTTATATGCTTTGTCAACATTTAAAAAGCTTTGTTACATGAATTAAGTCTTGCTGCATCACCTAGGATTAAAATGGGTCCTTTGCCCTTTTGTGTAGTATTCCGATGAAGTGAGAGTTATAATAGGAACATCTCCCCTTGTATCCTGTGCCGCTTTCCTCCCCTCCTCCCCTTCCAAATTAAATAAACCAGGGCCTACTGTTTCTATTTAACAGAAATTGTTTTAAATTAGCCTGGAGGTGTGGTTACTCCTGTAATCCAGTGCTTGTAAACATATGATCCTGCCAATAGAACAGCGTAGGGTATTTTAAGCTGATATGAAGTGGACCTATGCCAAGAATCTTTTTGTAGGAATAATTAAGTCTATTTTTCAATGTCATGCTTTCCTCCGTGCAGCCTCAGTTATAAAATAATCCTGAAAATAATCTTGAACCTTCTGTGAGGAAGTTGGAAGTGTTGAAAATTATACCACAGCAAACACAGCAAGCCTTCTTTCACTGTTATTGGAAATTCCCTTTAATTTACATATATGAAATCTGAAATTACTGTAAATGGTTTGGTGCAAAGCTAATATTGTCACCACTTCCCTTTTGCATTTTATTACATCATGTATCTTTTCAGGAACAGCTTGCACTTATCTACGGAGCTTTAAATACTGCCCTAGCGAATAAACATTTCATTTCAGTAAACAATCCCCAGAAATAGATTTTTACCGCAAGTAGTTTGTTTTTAATAACACATGCTGGCTCTTGGAGTTAGATTCCTAAAGGAACTGTAAAATGCATTTCTTTCCCAGCATCTGACTTCCCTTCTTTGTCAACCTTTTAACAGATGTGTTGGGTTCTCTGTAGTTACAGGTCAGCTCTGTTTATTAAAAACAAACCAAAAGAAAAAAACGCAAACAATGGGGGGGGGGGGGGGTGAGAAAAGGAGTGCACATATACCGAGATAGGTATTCAAATTCTCAATTGAAAATTTTGGGTCCAAAGCAATTTTTTTCAAGTAAAAAATGCTGACTTGTAAGACACTAATTTCAAACTCTGAGTGTGGTACGAAGGTTGCTGTTAGGAAGTCAGCATTACGATTCTTTATGGTGTCTTTTTTAGTCAAAGGGCAGTTTTCACTGCCGTTTTGAGGTTGCCAGTATTTTTCTGAAAATAATTTCTGAAAGAGAAACTGGTTTTAAAGCGTTTGCTTTTTGTGCAGCATTTGATGCTTCACACTTCTTTTAGTGGTGGGCTGTGGGCATGTATTGTACGAGCGAGTCGTTTTGCTGATTTGGACAGGGCGCGGAGGTGCTGACACAGGAGTCCTGTGGTGTGGACGGGGAGGAGCGCGCAGGAGCCTGCCGAGTTCGAGCAGGACGAGGCGCTACCCACCAGGTATGTCTGCGACGCAGCGGGGGAGCGCGAGGGCCCGGAACCGAAGTCGTAGAATCATAGAATCATTAAGGTTGGAAAGGACCTCTAAGATCATCGAGTCCAACTGTCAACCCAACACC
>NW_008795702.1:1583357-1638729 GCF_000699145.1 Aptenodytes forsteri | reverse complement strand
TCCAATGTTTAACCACTCTTTCAGTAAAGACATTTTTCCTCACGTCCAATCTAAACCTCCCCTGGCACAACTTGAGGCCATTTCCTCTCATCCTGTCGCTTGTTACTTGGGAGAAGAGACCAACACCCACCTCGCTACAACCTCCTTGCAGGTAGTCCATTCGAGGTAGTGGAAAAATATCTCCCCTTAGTTCAATGGGCTTTGCGTCACGCCGTGGGTTTTGAGCCACAAGAAGGCTGTGCAGAAGCTAAGGTCTTCTGGCAAATTTGGAACTCGGTGAAGTTACCCGAGACTTGAGCCCAGAGCTTTGAACAGTGGCCTTTCTTACCAAAACTGCGTTCTGGGGACGCAGGTAATTTTGCACCCAAATCCAGCAATGTGTTTGATCTGTGTAATTTAGAGGTGATGTTTTCTGAGAGCTGGACAAGGTAGACCAATGATCGTAATTTTATTTGCAAAAAAAAAAAAAATCCCTTTTTTCCCAGCTGTTTGTTTTGTCAGAAACACTTTTGATTCAATGATACATTGCATTCAGCACTGATATGTGGCGAGCAGCTGTGAGCACTGTTGCTTGTGTCTGGGAATCTAAAGATATAAAAAGAGTTTCTGGATTGGGCTAATCCGGTTGCAAGGTGTGTACATCAGTGTAGTTAAAAGCAGAACTTGGTCCATTAATGTTTTACGTTTCTCCCCTCCCTTCTTTTTTTATATCTTTGGTAGCATGCCATATGTAACGTTTGCTACGCATTTATAGTGGATGATATTCAGGTCTCCTTTAAAGTAGTGTAAAACAAAACTTGACTTGCCTGGAAGAGGTGTCAATACACTCAAATCGGGTTCTGCAGCAGAAAGCTCCCCTACGACTTGTACTTCTTTACATATGTATTCTTGGAAAACACATAGGCCTGTCATTAGTTTTCTTGCAAAAATTTCAGCTGCGAGATTTTTGTGAACGAAAGGGAAAAAATCAATTCTCCGTGGATTCATAGTGCCTGTATATAAGGATTAAGCTAATGCAGATTCACAGGCAAAAATCAATATGGATTTCAGAAATCCTTTCTGCTAACGATGGAACTGATCATGCAGTTCACAGCCTTAATTATGTATCTTCTTTATGAGACAATAGTAATATCTCTTCACATGGACATACAAGTTGAATTTAACCTTCACCCGGTACTCATTTTTTTCTTGCAGGGAAAATGTAAGTAAAGTACTAAATATTATTTGCCAGACCAAGGAGTAATAAAAATGATAGGCCATCTTATAATTTGTTCAAAATAATCGTACTGTAAGAAACAGATTAACTTCTCCCATCTCCTGTCTTCCAAAATAACAAATATAAAGAGTATTTCCAGAGTAGTGTTGTTTACAGAAGTTGCAGCATTAGACAGAGGTTTACGGTGATTAGAATGTTATCACTCAGATTTTATGCTTTTATGGAGTAATATTGCAGAGACCTTGTAATCTGCGGGTAATAAACATTTCTCAAGAGGAACGAAGGACCCATTTCTTTTAAAGGGCTGTATGTTTCACGTGAAATCACCCACCTTATTCTGATAGTTATTGAAGAGCCGAAACGCAGCGAACCCGCTAGTGGGGTTTTGTGCCTACAGATTGCAGAACGCTGGCCCAGGATGGAGTTGTCTGAGGGCACGTAGGATGCGGGGGTGATGCGCACCCCAGTAAAATTTGTGTTCGCCATAGGCACATCGGTGTTTGTAACAGATGGGGCAGCCCTCGCGAGCTCTCGCGCTGCCTGCCACGCTTCGTTTGGAGACGAAGACCAGCCCTGTTGGCATTCGGCAGATTTCTTTCCCCAGAAAGGGTTTTCCTTCCTCCTTCCAGTTTCTGAGCGAGTCATCTATCCCGAGTTCCACTGCATATCCTGTTGAATATCAAATAATATATTAAGTCCAATTTCTACCTTCCCACCCCTTCCATCTCTCTCTCATCCACCCACCATGGTGGTAATTACTTCAGCTGTTTCTGCATGGTATGGGGTTCTGCATTAAGGAGAAACTCCTCCTGTGGTCTTGAACAAGGAGGATATATTTGAAACCAGTGTCTCTTATGATTCTCACAGAGTAAGCTGGGAGGTTTTGTTACCAGCTTCTCTGCTTTGATGCACCTGGAAAGGATAGAAATAGTTTTATTTGGTACTCTCTGAGGGACAAGTAAGGTTCCCAGCAAGCATACATCAAAGAAACGAATTTTGCCACCTATCAATGACATTTTCGTTTGTGTATTTTTTTTTTAAATGAAAAAATTATGTGAAAAGAAACACTTGGGTTAGTTTGTGTTGCTGAGCTGGAGATGCAGCCGTTCTTTGCTGCTTCTAGGATAATGCAGCATATGGTGGTTATTGCTGGATTAAAGGAAAAAGCCCAATTCTAATTCCAGCTGTGATCATGTCATTTTTTTTGACTTGCAAAGGCTGATGAGGAATGGATTTAGAATATGGGATTTGAATTTTATGACCTTGATATTCTCTTAAAAGGGAGCTTTAAATTGTCAGTTCTTTATAGATTGTGTGAATGTGCTGGAGCTGTAATGTTAACGGCAGCTGGGCACAGCCGGTGTTGGTTAGGATCATCTTCTCGAGGACACTCCGCCATGTGACTGCAGAACAGAGAGAAACATAATTTGTTAGGTGTTTAGAGTAGTTGAAATTAACCAATTAGGCCTGAAATTGTCATTTTGAGATGTAATGTGTTTAGAACATAGAATGTGCAAAAGATGTTTTAGCTCATGATTAAGAACTAAAATGAGGAGGGAAACCCTAGAGATGACGATAATTAAGCTCAGATGGAAGAAAACTGTCTAGATGGAAGAAATTTAGAGCTCTACAGCCTTGTCAAGATTGTACTTTGAGTTTGCCTTGTATCCTGCCATGGAGTGGCTGAAGTTTTAGTGTTCGGAGGGAGATTTTGCTGTCTTGGAGAATTTTGTTCTTTCCAGTGTTATGCTGAAGTAATATAGGAGGGGATTTACAAGGAGAATACAATTCATGGATGGGAACTTCCGTGCACTTTCAAGTATACTCGGCGTTGTCCAAAAGAATAAATAAAATCTCTTGACCTCATGAATGTGTCCAGATACTTTTCCCATTTCCTTCCTACACCTTTCAGACATAAACATGCCACTTCTGTAGTTGATTTTGCTTCTTTTCTTGCTAATTTTTGCGTGGTGAATAGTCAGATTCTTTCTCTCTTCACCACAATCAAATTTTCCCTGAATAAGGTCACTAACAGATTCTTCAAGGCAAAATCTGCCTGGTCTGCTGCTCCTTTTTGTACAAGCAGTATTCTCTCTCTTTTTAAACTTTCGCTCTTGGGCTTCCAGGGTTCAGTCAATGCTTTTCTGTTGTTCTTCACACATTTTCCTTCATTTTCACTGTTACTGGTCAGTCTTCTCTGCAAGAATTCTTCCAAATTCTCATCCCTTCTTGCTGTATTTTCTCTGTGACTGGCTTCTGCGTTTAAAGCTTCGAACAGTATTTTCATGTTGATGACATCCAAATTCCCTCTGAAATCTTTTCACATCTCTCTGGCTTTTTCACTCCTTGTTCTGAGTATCTGGTTACCTTCAGCTCAGTCCCAATCGCTGTTTGCTAACATCACTGTTCTCAATACTGATTGCTAAAGTAGTGAGCTCGACTCTTGAGCCTTTCCTCCTTTATCTTGGTAGACAAATCTTGTTGGTTCTTCCTGTGTACACTGCTCGTTTAAATTCCTGCAGTAAAATGCCTGTCTTTGCTTCAGTAATTAGTTTTCTTAACTAATACCATTTCTTCCAATTTCGTCTCCCTTCTTCTCTCTGCAGTCCTGCTCAAGCCTATGCAAAATCTTGCTTTCTTATTCTGTACCTCAAGATACACCGAAGCCTGTCTGATTCACCGAGCGCTTTCCTTCCAGCTTCCTTATCAGTGACATGACTGTTGTCCTTTGCCTTGCCTGCTGTTGTCCCAAAGTCCCCTGTTTTTTCTTCATCTTCCTGCTGTTTTTATTTCCTTGTTGTTTTATTTCCTCTGTCCCCTCGGGGGCATCTTCTCTTCTGCTGTTGCATGCCCCATGGAGGTTAGACCAAAATGTCTATATGGTATTTAAAAAAAAAAAAAAAAGTTGTTATTAGTTCAAAAGAGGAGGATCTGGTTTATTGTTCTAAGCAGTGGGTTATCTGTGCAAATCAGGAACTTGAACTCCAAATTTTCCACCTTTGTAACTTCTTATTGGAAGGTAATGAGGTGACACTCAAGGGTTCTTATGAATAACAATTCACATTTAGGAATAATTTAAACTCCAAGTTTTTTTAAAAAAAGATTATTCTGAATTGATATTAAAGAATCAATAGATAGAACAGAGAATGTTTAATAAGCTTACTGGAGATCTGCGGTGCTGGGACCTCTTCCCAATGATTTAAAATGCATTTCATGTTGATTTTCCAAGGTTTAGGGGGATTTATACATGAAACTAAGAGCCTTTCAATGTTTTTTCCTCCTACTTGGTATCTCCTTAGTGCTGTTATAATGCCATCTATTTAGACTGAATACAAATTAAAAAATAAAAACAAACCCAAAGCAAAAGTCATATTTTGGTTCCAAATGCCTCAGTGGTGTACCAGCAGTATGTGCTTGCTTGTTTAGAATTCAAAGTAGGATGAGTTCTGCGGTTGGTATTTATGGTAGAACATTTTCCTCTCCGGTAGCTGTTAGTATCATCCTGTAGTGAGTGGAGTCCCTGCTAGTTTACGTTCACTGCTAAAAGATGTGAAAACTATGTGGACTCTTGTTCACAGGAGAGTTTCGCCACGTGTTAATTTTTTTTGAATCACGGCTAAGTTAGATGCCCTCCACCCCCCCTTTTTCCAATGTGGGCGCGCTCCTGTGAAGGGTGGAAACGCAGCGTATCGCCTTTCACTTAAGAAATGCCAAAGCACTTCTTAGAATTGCTTTGTTTGAAGAGCTGGGGCTTTAAGAAGAAATACAAAGCTATTATGAAAGTGAAATTCTTAAATTGGGCAACATGTGATCTCAGACCATATATGTTTTTATACCTTCAGGAAGTAGCAAATATAGCAAGTAATCTAAGTGTATACTAGTGCAGATGTTGAAACGCTGTGTTACCTTCTAGCATTTCTATTGCCTGGCTACCCTGTGCTTCATTTAATTCTAAAATCTGCCTATTTATTTTGCATTTCTCTTAAATTTTTTGGGCTCGTGAAGGTCTGAACACTAGAATATTACGTATTAAAAGTAATTCTGACCAAAAATGCTGTCTTAGGATGCTTGTGGAAAATTAAGCTGGTTATTTTCCCTTTCGTATATTACATTTTTCATGTGTTCATATCATACAGTTTTCTATACAGAACGTTTTCCAGATAAGGAGTGTAAAAAATCTGTCAAAAATACGTTTGCATGTGCAAACATATGCATGTACAGTCATATGCATGACTGCCCAGATAGTCCCTGTGTTAAATGTCTTCTCATCACGCCATTTGAGGCAGTCCTACAATGATAATCTTTTACAGTTATAATCTCTTATTCACTTTCAGGAGGGTAAAATACATGAATTTGAGTGAAATTGCCATGAGAAAGCAGTCTGTATCCTTTCTGACAGGCCTCAGTACCTCTAAGGAAAAAGAGCAGCTACCATTGCGCGTAAGCAGAGTACTTTGCTTTTTTCTCCTCCGTAATTTCTAGTTTCTATTAGTTTCCTGGTTAAATGCGCTAAATCGTTTCTCACTTCTCCTCACGCTAAAAAGGATGACCTACTACATCCTCACACAGAATATCTTAAGTAATACCGTTGTTGGCCCCCTTCTTTCCTTCTCAGTAAGATCCCATTTGCTTGTGCTTTAAAACTTCTGTTGTGCCTTTTTAAATCATTTTAAGATGTTGTTTGCTGGCTTTGGCAGATAAAACCGATTACGGTTATAGCTCTGTACCTCAGGAAAGCGAAAGAAGTTCGTATGGCTGTATAAAAATGCCCCGAACATCAGTTACCTGGAAAACTTTACCGGTCTGTCTTGAGAGATTTTGGGCTGTTCTTGTTGTTTCTCAGTGGGGAAGTACGTCCCGCGTAGCTGTAGGCACTGCTGTTTCTGCTGGAGAACTGGGATCAGAACGAGTGTGGAAACTTTTGAAAAACGGGCAAGAGCTGATCCAGCAGGATTAAGAGCCGATTTCTTAATATTGAATGAGAACTTGCACGCAGCATGTGTTTGAGTTTTGAGGGACACCAAAAGTGAAGACTTTTAGTATTTATATTCCAACAGAAGCTCATTCAAGATCAAAATCCTATTCTGCTACCTACTGTTGCCCTCTGCAGGGACGCTCCCTTGCCTACAATGAATCTTGAAGTCTGTCTATGTTCTAGCTGTTACCTGTAAGTTTATAGAATATTTGCTGAACTTCCTGATTTCCTAAGAATAGTGTGGTGATTTCTCTGGTCAAAAACAATTCTGACCTGGAAAAGTGAATCATAGAATCATTTAGGTTGGAAAAGACCTTTAAGATCATCAAGTCCAACCGTTAACCTAGCACTGCCAAGACCACCACTAAACCATGTCCCTAAGCACCACATCTACACATCTTTTAAATACCTGCAGGGATGGGGACTCCACCACTGCCCTGGGCAGCCTGTTCCAATGCTTGACAACCCTTTCGGTGAAGAAATTTTTCCCAATATCCAATGTAAATCTCCCCTGGTACAACTTGAGGCCATTTCCTCTCGTCCTATCGCTTGTTACTTGGGAGAAGAGACCAACACCCCCCTCGCTACAACCTCCTTTCAGGTAGTTGTAGAGAGCGATGAGGTCTCCCCTCAGCCTCCTTTTCTCCAGGCTAAACAACCCCAGTTCCCTCAGCCGCTCCTCATCAGACTTGTTCTCCAGACCCCTCACCAGCCTCGTTGCCCTTCTCTGGACACGCTCCAGCACCTCGACGTCCTTCTTGTAGTGAGGGGCCCAAAACTGAACACAGTGTTCGAGGTGCGGCCTCACCAGGGCCGAGTACAGGGGGGCGATCACTTCCCTGCTCCTGCCGGCCACACTATTTCTGACACAGGCCAGGATGCTGTTGGCCTTCTTGGCCGCCTGGGCAAAGTCCAGTAGCTCTCATCCTGCACCATCTACAGTAATTGCTTTGAGTCCCATCCCTTATCTCCTCTAGTAATAGCTCACTTGCTCCTACTTCTCGTTGAGAGGAAGGAAGTGGAAACAGCAACACCTTCCCTGTTCAACCTCCTTGCTGATGATGAAGTATGGAAAGGGGGAGCTTGCTCTGTAAAAATCGTAAAGGAGAAGCAAATCTGTTCTTCCCATGGCCTTGTCGAAAGAAAGAAAGGGGGGGGGAGGGAAGGCAAGGAGACAGCAAACGGGTACGTGAGAACCTCTGCTCGCAGGAGCTTGGCGAGGACAGGGACATGATGGCACCCATCTCCCCAAAGAGGGGTCGAGCGCTGCTGTGGCAGGACTTTCACTTCTTCACGGTTTTGCCTGTATTGCTAATACTGGCGGTGTGAGCAAAAGCTGTGTGTATTGGGGTGAAGCATCACCCCTTGCTCGACAGTCACACCAAGCACGATGTTTTTGGCTCTAGCCTGATGAGAGGAGTATCTGACCACAGGAGGTGGCGGAGATCAGAGCCAAGCCCGACGCTATTCGGTCAGTGTGCGTGAGGGGGGGAGATCAGTTCATTTTGCTGAGTGCGTGGAGTATAAGATGAACTAAGCTAGCCATCTTCACAGTCCCCTTATTGATACTTTACAATTAAAGGTTAATTCACTGTTGAAGTCCTGTAAAATAACGCATGCAAAATGCTGATGTATAGATTTGTGTTGTGGGACGGCAGGCAGCATACGAGTAAAGCGAGTCATAACCGTCTCATGCCGCCTCTCGCCTGCCATCGAAGGCGCCCATTTTACGTAGCAGCCATGTGGATGTCAATTAAAAGGAAGCATTAAAAAATTAAGCAGTAGTTTGTTAACACAGTATTGAAGGAGTTATTAAATTTGCTCGTGTCCATTTTGCTAACTGTTCTGTATCCTTTGGGTTTACCTGGTGCTACCTAGATTATGCTGTATTTCTATTGTAAACATGAATAATTTCAGATACTGCTTTACCCGTTTCTAAGCTCAGATTCAAAGCGTACGTGGCACATAGTGCCTCCTGAAAACCTGCACGCTTTGCAGTAGATGTTTCTCTCTTATATCCACTTCTGTTTGAGTAAATATAGTGTTTGCTTCTCAAATTTTTGGTCTGACTCCTGTGACTCTGACTCCAGTAAGTAATGCCAGTAGCATGGGTAGATGGATCTGACAGGGTTGAGAACTAACAGCATGTCAGACGCTTTTCTCCGATGAAGGCTATAGATCAGAGCTAGGAATCTGCTGGAGCCGGAGAGGGTGACAGGGGAATAACATCCCTTTCTCTTCCATCGACAGGGGTAATAACTCCTGGCTCTCTAGGGACAGATTGTAAAAGCCAATAGCCAGAAGCTGTGAAGCAGGGAGGGTAGAAGAATTGAAAATTAAAGAGGGAGTGAAAATTTTGTGTAAGGCTTTAGTGAGATGTTGGAATAAACCATCAAGTGTCATTCTTTTAATTGCCTTATTGTTGATAGAAAGGGTTTTTGCAGTACTAGTTTTCATTACTTTATAAAGTTAAAATATTAGTAAAATACTAGTTAAAATCATTAAGCTATACCATGCACGCTTTTATGTGTAGCCAGGTATCGTATATTCTGTGATAACTGCTGTTATTGCAAGAGTGTGGAAAAATGCTTTACAAGTATTGCTTTAAAATTAAATCTTTGAATAGTAAAAAAATTAGTTAATATCAATACTGTATATAGACATATTTTGAGCATGGTGATGCTGTACATCGTATACAAATCAGATCATTAATTCAAATGGCTGTGTGATGTATAGCTGATATCTCTTCGTATGTGAAATTTCAAATTGTTGAATCTTTCATAGTTCACAAGCATTTACACTTTGGCTGCGTTTGTGCCCAGGAGGAGCGTTCCAGTACCACCAGGTTTTACTAATGTTATGTTACCTGCATTACACTGTGAGTCTTTAATTCGTTTCTTTGCGGAGCAGTAGCTTTTAACAGCTTAATGATGAACACTTAAAGAAACAAAACCATAATAAAAAGGCATAGCTCCCAGACTTTTAAGAAACAGAAGTGCTTAAAAGCGGTATTTTTTATATGAGTTGTTCTTGCTTAGTTTTTAAACTGTGACTGGTGTTTAGTTAAATCTTTTACAGACTCAGTTCACTGAAGGTGACAGAAGTACTCACTTGAGCTCAATGAAAAGTAGACATGACAGTAAATTTTTCAGTCAGAGACAGGAGATCTTGTTATAGGAGTCAGTATGGGGGTCAGGGCAGAGCCTGTTGATGATTGAGGAAAAGAGAAGTAAATTCATTCTGCTTCAGGCACTTTGTCAAGTGCCAGTAGCTTACCATTGAGAACTAGTCACCCGTTCTAGTCTTACGGCCCTAGAGGTCACTCATTTGATATAAATCATAGCACTGCATAGGCTCAGCAACCTATTGCCATTCGAGATGAAATAAAAAAAGAGGAATGCTTCATTCTGAATTGAAATGACTGTGAATATCCCACCACATGTTGCTGTTTAATGCAATATGGGGTTAGATATTGATCTCCAAAATCAAGTCATTAAAATGTGCAGTTTTTGTTTATTGGAATGAAGCAATTAAATGGTTCAGTTATGCCAGACCTTACCTTTTCTGATGAAAACTATTGATTTCTTGCCACAGCTTTATAAGCGACAATGTTTTTGATTACTCTTGACAAACCTCCTTGGAGTGTTAATTAAAATTGTACCAGATGAGCAGGTGTGGGAGATCATTAGATTGCCCGGATCACACACTACACTTCATATTCTGCAGCCTTGCATAATGAATAGGGCACAAGAGGGGAAAAACAATATCTTCATCAGCAGAATTAGCATCTTCTCTCTCTTTTCTTTTTTAACTAGGTGACATTACATTTTACAGTACATCCATTTATCAGCTATCGAATAACTTCTACTGCATCCAGTTAAATTCAATTTCTTTTGAAATATTACATTGCTACACAAGCGCAAAAAAATAAGTGCCTTGGCTGGTTTGTGTGTGGATGCTCATAAACTCATGACACCCACTGCATTCTTTCAATAACAAAGCAGAAACTTTAGACGCTTTCCTAGATAAGACATTTTAATAACATCTGCATTTTTCTTTTGCTTAACTACACGATGGTATAAAATAGCATGAGAACTATTGATTGTATTGGTTTTGAAAGAGCAAATTATTTCGTGATTTATTAATTTACAATAGATTTTTTGTGTGATGCAATATTAATCAGTTGATAATTTTTTCACACCTTAATATTATGCTAAGACAATGACTCTGTAATGCATTTATTGTACTTGTGTTGTACAGTACGAGGATGGAGTATGCAACTGATTATGAAGCCTGCTGTGATAGGCAGCTCTGTTGACTAGACAGTGTAAGGGGAAAAAAAAGGGAGTTAAAACAGCTAAGAAAATTAAGGATGTAATGTGATTAAGGATGGGATATGTGTTTGGAACAGCAGAGAGAAACGTGCAAAACATTTGATCACAAATTGCTTGGCCTGTAAATAAATAGCGTCAGTTGCCGTTAACATCATAGGTGAGCCCTAGTCAACGGTTAACTGAAAGCTTGTGTGATGTTAGTAGCTCAGCCCAAGTCTTACTGAACTGGCAGTTTGGGACTTAATGGTTTTAAACTAAAAAAAGGGGGATTATTTTTTAAAAACATAGTTCAAGTAATAATTGGAAAAAGGTAGTGCCTGAGCATCAGCACCACTTGGGATAGGTGTTCTCTTGAACGGAGCCAGAGCTAAATGTCATGTGCCCTTTGACTAAGTTGCCTTTTCTGTGTCTGTTTATCTTTCTGGAAATTAGATAAAACATACTGTGTAGTACTTGCAGTTCAGCAGTATCGCAGCATTTATTTAATGTTTGTAAAACTTATTTGAAATCCTAGCATAAATGTAAATTCAAATCGCAAATCTAATATACGCTTCTTAATGCTTAATTGACTGTGCATCATGCTTTCCAAAACCTCTCCAAAATAGACATAATGTTGAAAAGAGGCGATCCTGTGTTAACTGTTACGATTGCAGAATTATAAAAGCTAACACATTACAAAGATGGAAGAGAAGGTTAGAAGTTACCTGTACACTGGAAATGCAGATACATTATTGTCTTCCAGCAGAAATCCAGTTAAATAACTTGAGTTGTCCCATTGATTTAGGTGAGCAGTATAAATGAGCTGGATATTAACTCCAGCCGGAGCAGTGACTCATTTACAGTAGTAATGGTCTATGTTTGAGTGTTGTAATTTGATTGGGTTTTTTTGAGCTTGATTGTAGAATGTGTTGATCACCTTTAGTTTTTACCTGATTCTGTAAGATGTGGATATTTTTGAAGTTATGCAAAGCATTCTTTAAATCAATGAATTTACTACTGCTGACTTCACTAGGAGACATTGCTGCTTTTCATTACGTTTGAAAAGGATGACATTCATTCAAATGCATATAATTTGCAGGACAATTTTCCATAGACTGAAAATAAAATTTGGAGGCTCTCTCTGTAATCTTTTTAGAAGAAGGTATTTCTATTCCTGGACTGTAATTTCTTTTGGGTTAGGCTGAAAAAAAGGAAATAGGAGGTTATTTCCAAACAGTGACTGAAATTGCCATGTACGTAATGTTTGCTGGCTAGCTTCAACGTGGATGAAGCAAGATTGATTCCTGCAGGATGGTTTGACGTGGGTACCTCTGTAACAGCCAGTATCACCCGGTACCCTTTGGAATAGCCTTCGTGAGAGGCTGTTAAACAAAGCGGAATGGAAACTAATGCGTACTCTCAGCCCTTGTCAGAGCTGAGGTGTAACGTGAGAAACCTTGGAGTGTCGCTGCTTACGTGCTACCTTTTTGGTGGATAAATAGGTTACTGCAACAGCTTGTAAGAGTCAAACTTACAAGAGCTAAACTTTGCAGGAAAAAGCGAGTAACAAAAAAGATTAAGTAATCTTAACAGGTATAACTGAAAGAAGATCATACGCTGTAAGCATCTAGGGTGTATTTTTCCATGTTATTCGGTACTTTTGTTCCTGTTGATTTGAGATTTTTAAAAAAGATGAATGATATTAATATTTTCACTGGCATTCCAGATGTTTCAAATGATTTATTAAATAATAATACTTCTGGAGATAGAAAAACAGTTTTGTACTATGTGATCAACATCCTACGGGAAGGCTGAGCTAAATTATTTCAATTTTGTACCCTAAAACTGGAAATACTTTTTTTGTATGCGAGTGCATCCAAATAAGCTTTCAGACTTCTGCCTTTTCTGCTTGACGTGGGTACGTATTAATTGTATAAAGCTGAACTGAAGTGGTGGTTTTGTGAAGATGCAGAAGAGTAGCAATAAGAATAATAATTCTCCTTTGCATAGTCCCTTTAATTTCAGGAGTCAAAGTATTTCACAATCGGTGATTAAACATGAAATGGCCAATGTGCCTGAAAGATAGCTTTGGTCACCTGCAGAGGATGCATCGCCAACTATCAAAATGTAGGCAGGATGTAATGTAGTATATTATTGGGTAGGTACAGAAAAAATCTGCTGATTTCCTAGCTTTTTTTTTTTTCCCCCAGAACAATTACATCATTGTGTTTATTAGTAACTTTTTTCTTTTGTTGCATTCAAAAGGCTATTAGCCACATTGCATGTAAAATGAGTGAAACCTGGGATCTCTCAGGATTAGTGGTTCTCTTTATTCTTTGCTCCATATTGAAAATCATTCCTGTCAGCTGAAGCTCTCCAAGCTGCCTGGAAGAACTTTGGCATAGTTTTCCTAACCTTTCAAACAGTAAAAGCAAAACTCTGCTTTGATTTAACAAAATAAAAAAAAAAAAAGGCAAAAAAAAAAAAAAAAGAAAGCTGGAGGGCTTTGGCCCAGAGCCATTAAGGATGCAGGCGACCGCGCTGCGGTCTGACAGCATATTCCACAAAACACTGAAAAGTTCTCCTCGGGGTCCCTGGAGTGGGCTGAGACACTTTGCTTGTACTTAACATATATCAACTGTCACCCGACGGCAGTCGGTGTTGAACTGAACACAATGGAACATCCAGATGGTCTAAACAAAGCGAACAAATGTTCACTGCTATTAAAAGCTGTTTACATCAACTTCCAGTATTTCATGTGCTGAAGTTTATATTGTGTCACTACTGGGGTGCTTAGCTCCATCCTCGGTTCGTATCGGGGATTTCTAAACTATTGTTGCTTATGTGTTAAAATAACATTCTGAATATGCCTTAAATACATGCCACTGAACGCGTTGGGTTTTTTTAATAGGAAATTGGTCATTGTATGCTAATCTCATGCTTTCAAATATTGTAATTGATTGTCCCATCTAATTTCCCCTTGCTTTTCCCCCAGTGTAGCCTCCTCCCAGCACCTCCCCCACCAAACACGCGTTGAGCGTGTACTGCACTGTGCCGGCTCCGCTCGGGCACATCACCGATCGCTGCCGGACCGGATCGCCTTGCTGCCGTAGCACAGAGCGTCACCGGTGCTCGCTGGCCATCCGATGGGGATGTTTGTGCGTGGCGTAGTTTGCCTTCTTCCCTGAAAGACGCTGAGATACCTGCTGCTGTCTTATTAGTGATTGAGGTGTGTGAGTGACAAACAGACATTTTACATCTCCTTCCTCTGACCCTTGTTCCTGGTATCCACCTTACCGAAAGTCCAGATCCCTGCCTTCTACTCGCTAAAATAAATTAATTGGTGGGACACAAGCTTAGCTCCGTCTATTGTTTTTCATGAAGCTGCAGTGAAATTCTTAGGAAGACTGTGAACGAGGAAAACTTTCCAAAACAGTGCTGTATTTTGCAAGCATGGTTTCTGGTTAGTTGTATACCATTCTTGAAAGAATAGCCCAAAGTGCTTGAAGCACTAAAAAAAACCCCCCTTAATTGCACCAATTTAAAGAATTGAGAGATATAATATTCTTTCAAATATATGAGTGAAACATCACATACAAGCTGTTATCCATCTGCAGAGTATTTTTTTGCAAAATACAAATCAACTGTTTTTTCAATTCATTTTAAAATGAAACCTAACCAGCCCTCCCTCCTCCCCACAAACATCAGACTGTTGAGGTCTTAGAGAAGATCGAATTGGACCGTTAGCCTTTTCAGGTAAGGACTTTTTTCTTTGGTTTGTGCCCTGTAGACCTAGCTGTTGCCGGTCACCATGGCACAAATAATAAAATGGAAGAAAGAGGCACTTGAAAAACATTTTTAAACCGGGTGAATCTAATATTGGCATTCACTATTTCCTTATAATACCAGTTGTATTTACCCCGGCATATGTCATTCAGCTGCTTGTTAGTGGTAGCACCAACTTTCACAAAATGGACAGAACCGTGCATATTTCTTCCGAGAGAGAAATCCTGCCACACCTTACAGGTTTTGAATAAATAGAGCTCTGCAGCATCAAACAGTGCTACTGTAAACATGTTCTGAAGGACTGTAGGGAGTATGGTGGCGATATTCTTTTGAAGTTGTCTATACCATGGAGAAGAGTTTTGAAGTATTGTAATTCTCAAAGTTAGTGCATTTATCATCATTCTGAATTCAGGAGGTTTCTTTAATAAGCTATTAATATTAAAAAAGGATGGTAATTTTATCATACATAATACACAAATTTTTTTGCTTATTTACAAATAGTAGTTGTTACTTTCTAAGCCTGTTAATTACAACGTTGAATACAAGAGTTTGGATGCTACAAGACTTTTATTTTAGTATTGAGAAATACGATGTGATTTGTTACTTTGTAAGTGTGATTTTAACTGCCTCTGTCAATGTATGAATTGACATACATACAATTCATACATACAATGTATGAATTGTGTGAACAATTGAAGCTGTCTCAGTCTTGCCTGGTGTTTTTCCAAACTTACAAAACAGAGGTATTTGTAATAAAATGTAATGTTTTACAGAGCCATTTTCCTTTCTGACAACAATATGTGACCATAGTGTAAGATAAAAATATTAAATTTTAGTATCTATTAGTTGCAAAGGTGATACGGCAAATAGCGCGTTTTTCCTGGTGTGTTCTAGCTGATAATCATTATGTTGAATACGAGACCAATTCCTGTTTTCAGAAGCTTTGAACATGAGGTTCCCAGATCCCACCCCAAATTTGGTATGCATAACTTTTTCAAGTCAGTTCCATTTCATTCTGAGCTTTAATAAAATATTTAACTTTAGGTTATTGATTTGAAAATCTTGTTTGTGAGCTTTCCCCCCCGCCCCTAAAATGTTGCAGAGAACCAGAATAAACTCGCAGGTTTTTCATGCTCTTCTCGCTATTATTTTTTTGTTGCATGGCTAAATCTCCTTTCCTTAGTGCCGTGTTTGTTGTACGAAGACCAAATCCTTGGCTTGGCAAACATCCTTGGGAATAAAGTTACTGCTGGTAATTTCCTTTGAGTTCTGCAACGCCCACGTTGTTTTCAGAGGTGAAATGGCTCCTTACAGGCATCTTTATCTGTGGAACGTAGTGGAAGGGGTCTGCTACATCTCTGTCATGAAAGGTCTATGGTTCACCTTCTTGTCCTGAGTTTTTCTGTCATTTTCCTGTCCCCTGAATCCTTGAGCCCCGGCAGGTATACAGCACTGCTCTGCACGGAGGTCGTCTCCTGGCATTATGGTGAACTTTGCTTGCAGGACACATGCTCTAGAAACACCAGGGTAAGGTTTTGCAAAATGAACTTGCACAATGTTTAATTCTTATGGGGTCAGTGTATCAGAAACATATGAAATATATAGAAGTAGGGTTAAACCCTGGTGACACTGGTGGGCATAGCATTTGAGACTTCTTTTCTAGAAGGTCAAGCTAGTCCCTATGTTACGTTGGAACATGACAATAAAAGAACCGAATATTATTCTGCATTACAAAATGATTAATCTCTGGCCTTTCCATTCCAGGGGTTTCTTGCCAAAACTATAGGAAGCAGATGCACGAGGAAGTGTTTTACAATAAAGGTGACATCGTTAATTTTAAGTATTTCACTAAGGAAGACGTTTCTTGACCATGCAGAATGATAAAGAAAGATTTCGAAGACGTTTCTTGACCATGCAGAATGATAGAGAAAGAAAGATTTTACTTCACGTAAGGAGCCCCAAGAGGTGTCAGGCCAGAAAACTTACAAAGCCACGATTCTCATGTTTGACAGGGGTCAAGCATTGTGCCCGCTGTAGATGAGCCATTTGGAGCCAGATTGTCAATCCAAATGCAAGCTGCTCCGTTTCCTGTTTATGCCTGTGCAGAGTTACACATCCTGACTCGCTCGCCTTCAGCTGCAGGTTTTTCCGCACTCCCTAGGAGATTTCTTCCTTAAAATGGCTTGTTATTTATCATTTAAGTAAGCCATTGGAATTTTGTTAATTCCTGTTTTACTTAGCACATGCAAAACGGTATCATTAGCTAAAGGAAGGTAATGTTAAGGTAGTAAGAGTTACTGATACTACTAATTAAATGACCTTTGCAAAACAAAATCTGATCAGACTATGCCTGAGCGTAGAGAACCGATGCCAAGTTTACTGCTTCACAGAGGCCTGGCCTATTGTATATCTGACCTGAGGTTATCAGCAATTAAAACCTGCTCTAGTAATTTAAAAGTAAGCTTTTTGTATATTACACATTTATATTTTTCCATCTGTAATAAGATTAAACAAACATGTTTGCACCATAAAGGGACACTCTTAGCAGGGCGGTTTGCTTGGTATGTTTATGAAGTTCCTTCATAGACAGAGATTGTTACGATTTTTTTGTTATTCAGCAGTACAGCTCCTAAGCAGTCGCCTTTTTGTTTTTAATCCCCCCATCCAATAAAGTGAACCGAAACCCAAACATACCTGACAGTCCACTGTGCTTTATCCTTTCCCCTTAAATTGGAGCACAACGAGAAATAATTCTGATTCTAGCCAGGTTAGTCCTGTCAGAGTTCTTCTGCTTTGGCTAAGTCACGCCTTTCTTTAAAGCTGAAGTTTTACTACATTTAATGGGCTTTCTTATAGGTAGCAAAGAGCTTCTGTTAATTACCGACATGCCTGGCTTAAAAGCTAAAGGAGGGTAGTTAGTGAGGAAGGAGATTGCTAATTAAGCCTTACTTCCAAGCAAATGTGGATGCTATTTGATAAAATGACTGACAATGAACTACATCTTCCTCCCTCCACCTCTTTGGTTGCTTTATTGTAATCAGGAATTAGATCTTTAACACATGCTACACTGATTTATATAAAAGCACCAGACTGAAGTTGGAAGGGATTTTGTTAATCTAACAGTAGACTTTCCCATAAAATAACTGATATACGGCATGAGCAGAGTAAGTGTATAATAAAAAGTCAGAGTATGTTGAACCAGCATAATTGCAAGGAAAAAAAAAAAGAGCATTTTGCAGCTTTTCTGCAAATTTGACAGAATTAGGAGGAGTCATATTTTCACCGCACTCAGTAGGAGCAGGACTGGACATGATCTTCAGCTGGGGGCAATTGCCCTAGTTTTAAAGTTAATGGCCCTTTTGCTCTTTACACTATCGAAGAATATAACCTGTGAGATACTGATAAAGACTTTGACAAAAATATCTAAGCACCTGTAATGAAAATTAAGAAGTTCTGCCTTTGATCACTTATTCCTAGTTTGCGAATAACTCCATTAAACTTGGTAGCGCTGTTTTTGCTTATTAATATGGTTTATACCAGTACGGTATCTAAATACTTGCCAAGGATTAGTGGGTTTTAATTTAGTGATACCACTATGAGGCAGAAAACTCTCATTGTTCCCGTTTTACAGACAAACTGAGCAACTTTATGTAGTGATTTGTGTAACTTCGTGTAAGACTGTTGGAGCCATGTCTTAAGCCCTTGGTTTTTCCAGTCCCAACTCCGAGGCGGGCTCAGCCGCTCATCCTACAAACTTAAGTACCAAAGATTCACACCTGACACCTGTGTTCTGAACTTTGTCCCCATTCAAAACTCCCTCCCTCCCCAACAAAAAGAAAACCCAAAGCAAACAGAAAACCCAAACAAACCACCCCAAGCCACAGGTCAGCTTTGGAAAAGTCATTACAGAAAATATCATTCATATACACAAGTGAATGAATTCCTTTTCTCCCAAGGGATGATTATATTTAATGATAGAGTAGAGCTGAGGTTTGGAAATTCGGTTTTAATAGATGTTAAACTAATCATTAAATGCAATCAAGTTTATTTCCTATGTTATTTGAAGTCAAAAGGGTGGTCAGAGTCTCTTTCCAGACATTCCCGGTTGTCTTGATAAATTTTGTTAAATAACAGCTGATGAGAGTATTTATACCTTGAGTAAAGTGAGTATTGTTTGACTATAACTTTCTATTTTTATCATCATTTATTGTTTGCTTCTTACATTATAGAAGTACCTGATGTAAATTGCAGAAAATAGCATTTTAAACCTTTTTTCCTCAATTGTCTTTTCAGTACACGTAAGATCATGAAAACACTCTGCAGTACCCAAGTTAACTTTAGAATGGTTAAGCAGCAATTCCCTTGATGATCATGTTCACATTGTGAGATGCATCGACACACATGTTTTGTCTATCAGGCCAAAAGAATATCCCATTTAGGGCTTTTCCCTGCAGTAATCAAGGCTGAAGACGGCAAAACAGCGTTCCCTTCAGAGGATGCAGCAACAAAGTGAACTCAATGTTTGTTAAAGACTAAGCCCTGGTACTAGTTCCTTTTTTGCGATATATTGTAGCGTGACTTCAGTTTCCTACGGTGAAGGCAGCTAAGGTAAAAAGCGCAGGACTGCAGATTAATTCAGCAAAAAGGCGTTGCTGTGCATAAAGCTCCTTAGGTTCAGGCTTGTCGCTGGTCGAAGCTGGCCTGTTGACCCTCGCCCACCCTAGCTGGGTAAACCTGCAGGTCTTTGCTAAGGTACGCTTGCAGCATGAAACGTCTCAGGCTCTAATTAAATGCAGAACGCATGTAAATAGCCTTTCCAGATGTTTTAGTTAAGGTAACTAATATCAATCTGAGCCTAATGCCTTGCTTTATTTAGGAGGTGAAAAAGTTGGTGTGAAATATTTGTGTCTCTGAAAATTTTATGGTATTTGGTTTCCTCTTATGATTTTCACTAATTTTTTTTCTTCTATTTAGAGCAAAACCCATTTTGCCTACAAGAAGCATATCGTCTGCCTTTTCCTGGAAAAAAACTGCCTGGCATAAAAGCAAGTAGCCTGTGGATTTGGCAAAATGATAAACAGAAAGATTGTCATTAGTTTCAAAAGATTTCTCTTCCATTTGCAGTGGAATATTGCATTATGCCTCTAGTTGAGAAATGTGAATAGTTATCTCACTTTTATGCACCTTGGGGTGGCTTGCTGGAGACCACTCAAAATTATACTTTAAAAACCAACCAAACAAAACCAAGGCAAACAAAACAAGCTGTGTTTACAGCTTTGTTTTAAAATATCATAGGCATATTTTTACTAAGGACCCAGTTTTACCAGCCTCTTTGTAGAACTCTCGGCTGCTCTGATTATTTGATAAAGGCTAATTTTGTCAGGTTGCTTTGCCTTTGTTTAGTTTCTTTTTTTTTTTTCCAGAATTCTTAACCTTTCCATACTTTCAGTGTATTTTTAAATTATTGCAAAAATTCCCCTTCCTTCTCCTGTGGCTAGCAGGAAGCCAGCAGGATACCAATACTGCTTACTCACGGAAATTAAAAACAAAACAATAGGTAAGAAAAATAAAGAAATAGAACAAACAAGAGACACTATCTTTTCTGTTAAAGCTTAATGTGTTGTGCGTTGGTTTTTCGGTATACTGGAGCTTAAAGTATTGAAACTTCCCCAGGAGAGTCTCTGCAGAATTTGGCTCCTAGTTATTCCAGTGTCTGCGGATGAAATACGGTGTTGAACTACTAGTCCTGTCTGCGTGCCCGTAAAATGGGTAAAAAAGCAGTAAGCCAGCAACAGTAGCCTCGCAGCCCAGAGTCCATATTCAAGGTGTGATAGTTTATACGGAGAGGCGGTCCATTTATTAATTTATTTTTCTCGTACCCCCGCAGACGCCGGCGTTCACGGGACTCACCAGGCGGGCACAGGTGATGTCAGGTTGTCCGGACGTGTGTGTTCATCGTACCCTCAACGCGTGAGGTCCCTCTCACTCTCCTGCCAAGTCTTTCCTGAGGTGCTCGGACTATCCTGCACTCCTGCTCCCAAGCAGAACCCCAGCGCGTGCCAGGGGAGCACTTTCCTTTGAGTGCACCAGCCCAGACAAGGGCACCAACAACTCCTCGTGACCCCGCTCGTGCTGTTAAAAATGACCTTAGTAAAAAAGAAAAGGGGAAAGTATGCTTCCGTCGTCTTTTCTCTTTCTCCTAGTGATGCTAGTGATACGATCGTGTGATCAAGTTGCCTATTTCCCCTTGAATCAAAATATAGCTCCTTAGGGTGTCTATTTGAAACGTTTTTTGATGCAATTACTTAATTTGCATTTATGTAACTTGTAACCCACCCCTCCTTCAAAAACATTGATTCCAAGTTCTCAGTCTCATATTTTTCTCCAAAGTTGCCTATCTTTTATTTTCTTAAATCTTTAAGTTCATCAGCACCACGGACGTATGATCGGAGACTTGTATCCAATTCAACATCTTCACTCTAGGCTTTGGGATAAATAGACTTCTCCATTTGCCACTGACACGTGCGTGAAGAACAGCTCATAACATGACTGAACTCCATTGATTTTTCATAAAAATTTAATAAGATGATACAGGTCAAAAGCTTTGCAAAATTTGCAAAAAATTCCTGTGGTGATCTGAAGAAGACTTAGTGGGGAGAGCTGACACCAGAGGAATTAAAATACATGTTGAATTATATGGAGGGTAACGAGGACTTGAAACTTTTTGGTTAATAATTTTGAACATTGGACTTCAGGTGATGAGATTTATAACGTTGCATAGCTCTCCTTGTTTATGTTTTGTTTTTGTTTACAGGTGACTCGCACATAACTGCTTTAGTAGGCAACAGATCTCAGAAAAATACTTGAATCACTCCCCCCAAAAAGGAAACCTCAGTTTTACATATGAGCAAATAGCTTCCTTTTTTGCCGATTTTCCCCTGAAATAGTTGACTAACATTGCATGAATGCATTCGAATCAGGTGAGGCTCCAGCTGTGCTACAGTTTTTAACCAAGTCCGGGGCACAATTGCTTAATAAGTTCCCCGAGCTGGTTGCGGTAACAGTTAGATGACGTTTAAAAATTGGCTGGGCAAAACGCAGAATCAGTGGTACATCAGTTACAGATGTCCTCTGGGCTTACAACTCAGAAAACACCTCTGCAGAAAGCCTCGGTAGCTCCTCCAAGAGCTTGGAGGTTGTCCCCAGGCCCCGTCCCCTCCTCTGTGCCGGTCTGGGAGCCCTGACCACCACCGGTGGGGGAAGCCTCCTGCAGCGCATTGCTGCTGCCGTGCTCGTGGCCGCAGGCCAGAGTCACGGGCTGAAGACTGGCCAAGTCGGTCTGAGGAGTCGTCCCTCAGGACATGAATTTTTCATGAGCGGCAAAACCTTTTTATGGCTTAACTTTGTTCCCTGAGCTTGCAGACTGCAGAGGAACAGGATGTTTATTGTATGTACGCTGACCGTTCCCACTGAAGAGGGGCTGCCTCTAGGGTGGGCACAGCTCCCTTCTGGGGGCCGCGCAACCGTACCTTGCAACCGTGTCGTGTAGGTGCGGGTCCTGAGGACCTCCAGTGGGAATGGGGGCTGCACCCGGGAAGTCTGTGCCTGGCTGTCCTTATTTCTCTTTTCAGCAGCAGCAGCAGGAGGCATATTCTTCTTTCCTCCCATGCTTAGTACTTGCCTCTTCCCAGTGCTGGCAGGTGTGTTTCCTGCTTTTGCTGCCCACGCTGAACTCCAGAACTCGGTGCAGCTCTGCTCAGATGGAGGGAACAGCACAAGGATTCAAAACCTGGGTTTGGTCCCTGACCCTGCCACTGAAGCACCCCAGGACTGATTCATTCCTTTGGCTTCTCTTTAGCTTGATTATCTCCTTTGCAAAAAAAACCCACCCCGAAACATCATCACTCCCACCTTTAAAGACTTACACTGCCTTCGGTGGGCTTTGGGCTAGGAGTGCCAGGAGTTAAGATGAGGATTTCGTTGCATTTCAGTCTTGCCTGTGGCGTGATAGTGGTCCCATGCAGCTTTTCAGGAAGGTGCGTGCTACGTTCCTCCCAAATGCACCGGGAATAGAATTTAATGCAAGTAAGGCGCCATGTTTCATCTAATCCTCAGGTTAGCGTTATCAAATGACGTTTCAGATATAGGATATGGTAAAAGTCTTCTTATCATTAGCTGATGTTTTTGTGTCACATGTACTGTATAGATGACTTCATGAAAAGGTGTAGAATTTTCTTTTGAATTGAAAATCACAAAATATAGTTTGTTGAGAACGTTAGTAAGTTTTGGCCACAGGTTTTGTGGCATGGGGCAGTATCCTGTGAAAGATAACCAAGAATGCCAACTTTCATATGGATCTAACACACTGAAAAATGAGCTTTGTGCTCCCTTGCTAGCTGGGCAGTATGAGAGGGGAGAATTCAGTGCGTAAATCTAAAACCCTCTGGAAAACATTCTTTATAGCTCCAATAAAGTCCTCTAGCTAGTTCAGTGTTTGCTGTTGACACCAAAGGCACCTGAATATTCCTTAATGTACTGAAATGTCCCACAGGGTCACCAGTAAGAATTGGGCATTTTCTGGTATGGCACACAGTTTTTAAAGGTTCCTCTCTATTATCATCTTCATTACTGTCCTATAGATGAAAAACCAGGCAATTCTCTAGTCGCTTTATGCGCTGCCTCAGCGCAACGGCTGTGTCCCAGAGTGATGCACTCAAAGTGTCAAGTACGAACCCAAAACTGGCGAGAGGATTCTGCAGGAGCTATAAATTCCCTCTCCTCCAGAGCTTATTTCTGCACTCACCCTTGGTGTGCAGAACTTATTTCTGTGCTTGGGTTAATGTTTAGGTTTTCTTTGTAGGTCATCTTTTATTCTAAAGACTAAATTGAAGTCCTTCTGTTCATCTATTAAATTTGTGGGTTCTGTATATTGTACAATGTATTTTAAGGGGGGGAATTCTTTTTTGAATTATAGTTCTTCAAGTGAAATGGTTATTTTCTCTATAACCTTTCCTGTCAGTACCTGCAGAAAGACAGTCCAGGAATGGTTTAGGTGCTGGTATTTTATAATTAGAATCTTATAATTAAAATGCATTTTCATATAATTTTAATTTATCCAGTACGTATGTCAAGCTCTAGATCTTTGCACAATATCTGTTGCTACTAGACACTGTAATTTGTTGGTACTTCAGCATCTGATCTGTTCTACATTTCATTCACACAGATGTGTCTTGATGACGTTTCCATTAATATTTATTCTGATAGAGTGTATTTGTGTAAAGATTAGGCCCTGGAGCGGGTTAGCAGGTTTCAAAAGTCATCACCCTAGAGTGACACTTCAGCTGTGTCAGCAAGCCAAGGCGGCTCACCAAGCAAAGAGCATCTCATGAGCTGGGGATGGACCCAGGAAAGGGGAGCTGAGGACGGGACTCTGTTGCCCACTGCTGGGTGGACAGCGCAGGTCTCGGCTGCTGCCTCCTGCCTTCGCTCCAGCTCTGCTCTCAGGTGCAGCTGGAAGGTCCTACGGATCACCCAGCCCTGTGGTGCGTGTTGAATACTGAGGACTAAGCTACTGGACAAGGTAGGAGATGAAAACAGTCCATTTTCCATTTCTGTTCTGCACTCCCAAAATTACTCTGTAGCTTTCCCCACAGTCACCCGGGTTGGATAGGTTTAGTCCGCCCCCCGCCCCGTATCTGTAAAGTGTGATTCACCTAGGTGAAGTATTTTTGGGACCTACAGGGGAAGGGGACTGTATGTATGCAAAGAACTGCTTTTTTTCAGGTCTGTTATACGGCAGTTGATTTTATACATAAGCAAAGTTATTTTTATGAGGCCTTTCCCACCCTTTGAAAATTGAGCACCCCCTTTTGTTTTCTTGGCTGCATTTTCTCATGAATCTCTTACTCTGCTAACGTGTGTTATTTTTTCCCTTTCTGCAAAGACTTGTGGTTTTCAAATGTGTATGAGTAGCATTTATCCCCCCTCTGGTAATGTTACGACTACTTATGTTTTATGCTTCTGAAGGATTCAGCACTGTGGGAAAATGTAGAATGCTGTGTACCAAAGAAGCAGAAGAATATTAATGTATTCAAATGAAGGGAAATAAAAATTGAATCCAGACTCGCATTTGCCTGTAAATTATTAGAGTGTGTACAAGTGTAATTTAATAGAGAGTAATTTAACTGTAGCTTAGTAATGACGTACTTTATCCTGCATGCGAACAATAAGGTGTTTTTTCTTCAGAATAGAGTTGATCCCCACAGTCACCCGGGTTGGATAGGTTTAGTCCGCCCCCCGCCCCGTATCTGTAAAGTGTGATTCACCTAGGTGAAGTATTTTTGGGACCTACAGGGGAAGGGGACTGTATGTATGCAAAGAACTGCTTTTTTTCAGGTCTGTTATACGGCAGTTGATTTTATACATAAGCAAAGTTATTTTTATGAGGCCTTTCCCACCCTTTGAAAATTGAGCACCCCCTTTTGTTTTCTTGGCTGCATTTTCTCATGAATCTCTTACTCTGCTAACGTGTGTTATTTTTTCCCTTTCTGCAAAGACTTGTGGTTTTCAAATGTGTATGAGTAGCATTTATCCCCCCTCTGGTAATGTTACGACTACTTATGTTTTATGCTTCTGAAGGATTCAGCACTGTGGGAAAATGTAGAATGCTGTGTACCAAAGAAGCAGAAGAATATTAATGTATTCAAATGAAGGGAAATAAAAATTGAATCCAGACTCGCATTTGCCTGTAAATTATTAGAGTGTGTACAAGTGTAATTTAATAGAGAGTAATTTAACTGTAGCTTAGTAATGACGTACTTTATCCTGCATGCGAACAATAAGGTGTTTTTTCTTCAGAAATAGAGTTGATGTGTTAGGCAAGGAAAACAGTGTCTCTTACAGGCTACATTAGTCTATCGGAAAATATTAATGTAGGGAATCTTGGAGATAAGAACAGAAAAAAAAAAAAGTCGGCATTCAGGAAATTGGCTTATTTACGTATAAATGGATTTCTTTATAGGGGATGAGTGTTTTTGTCTTCATCCAAGGGATGAGCTCTGAACGGGGGATGCAGTTAGCTCCAAACGCTCAGGAAACTGTAAGCACTGATTTTTGTCGGAGGCCTCTGCGTTATCTCCTTCATCTTCTCTGCCCTCCCTGCCTTGTCCCTCTTGCTTTCCCCCTGTCCTGGTTTCGGCAGGGAGAGAGTTAATTTCCTTCCTAGCAGCTGGTACAGTGCTGTGTTTTGGATTTAGGATGAGAACAAAGTTGGTAACACACCGATGTTTTAGTTGTTGCTAGGTAATGCTTACACTAGCCAAGGACTTTTCAGTTTTCCATGCTCTACCGACTGAGCGGTGCACAAGAAGTTGGGAGGGGACACAGTTGGGACAGCTGACCCCAACTGACCAAAGGGATATTCCATACCATATGATGTCATGCTCAGTATATAAAGCTGGGGGAAGAAGAAGGAAGGGGGGGACGTTGGGAGCGATGGCGTTTGTCTTCCCAAGTCACCGTTAGGCGTGATGGAGCCCTGCTTTCCTGGAGATGGCTGAACACCTGCCTGCCCATGGGAAGGAGTGAAGGAATGCCTTGTTTTGCTTTGCTTGTGTGCGCGGCTTTTGCTTTCCCTGTTAAACTGTCTTTATCTCAACCCATGAGTTTTCTCACTTTTACCCTTCCGATTCTCTCCCCCATCCCACTGGGGGGGAGCAAGTGAGCGGCTGCATGGTGCTTAGTCGCCGGCTGGGGTTAAACCACAACACCCCCTCCCTCCTCGGCAGTTCTTGCTCCCCTTGCGTCGTCTCAGGTCTGCTCACCTGCCCACGGAGGTGGACCCTGATGCCAGCACGTGGCGCTGACTTCCACAAGACTGTCTGAAAGTGGAGGCACTCCAGGAGCCACCGGGTTGGGGACTGCCAGCACCGGCAACGTTGGGCTCTTACATTTTCACAGCGGCTTTGCGTCCCAGCGTAACTTCCACTGCCCTGAGCAGGGACAAAGGACGCTCAGAGAGGCTGCAGGAGATCCCAGCACCATCAGCACACACCACACAGGTAGCGGGAAGGACCAGAGAGAGACCAGAGAGAGCAGCTGTTGAGCGGCAGTGACCTGTGTGCCGAACGCAGCCGCCTCTCCACAGCGGGAGCTACAGGAGCACGGAGAAGGAGGGCAAAAAGAGCCTGGAGTTTCTGGGGAGCAGTGAGTTTGTAGAAATAGGCCACGTCTTCTCTGGTGGGAGAGACGTGCTGCCTCGGACATGCCACGGTGCTGAGCGGGCGGGGGGAAGGTCCCTGAGGAGGGGCCTTGGCTCAACCCTGGGGATGCTCATGGGAACTTCAGCCAAGTGCTTTAACATTAAATGTGTTCTTGTTTCCTGCCTGGGAAGAGCTGTGCCCTCAGGAGACGGGCAGCTCTTTGAATGTGGAGGGCTTGTGCCTAAGCTAACTTCCCTGGTGCCAGAAAAGGAGGGGCCCAGCGAGCGTGGGGCTGGGGAAGGGGCATGCAGCTGAAGGCTTTGTGTACGTTACTATTGTTTTCTGCAATAATTGAAGCACCTGCAGAATTGTGTTTGAAGTGCTTTAAGTGAAATTAATGAATAATTTATGAATAAATAGTAGGAGGAAAGATTTACATTGTGGCCATAAAAATAATTTTGGATTAAGCTTTTAAACTTTCACCTTTGTATGTCAGGCTCCGTAGTCCCAAAGAACAGCCAAGAGGCTTTCATTAATTTTTATTTCCCTTTTATGGTGTAATTTGCACGGTCAGTTGTTTGTCAGGGTGCGGGGCACTAGTCCGCGGAGCGACGGGCGCCTTTCCCCGTTCAGCCCCTGTGCGGAATTCCCTTCCGCCAGCAGTCTTCCAGCCTGGGAGACGAGCGCTCCTGGGCTTCTGCCACGCTGCCTCCTGTGACAGGCTCGATGCCTCGCACGGTCTGTCAGGAGAGAGGGAGAAGAAAAGGATTTGTTTGTCCCTCAAAATAGAGGCAAGCCAATATCAAAATACCCGAAAGCTTGTAAGACCTTACCTGAAAGAGGGAGCTTCAGATACAACGCTCACCGTTACTGGCGCTTCTGAGAGCTCCCCATCCACGCTCTAGTTTCTGCTTTTGCTTACGCTAGAGGAGTGACAGCAACAGAGAATCGCGGGTCTGAAATCTTCCATTGTTGATGTTGCTTGGGTTTAGTTTTTTTGAAAGGTTTCTGAGGAAGGCACTTTTTTCTCATTTTCCTTCAGTTTATTTTTATTTGTGAGGATTTTTTTTTCTTTTCTTTCTGTTTTTTTTTTCTTTTCTGTTTGTTTCCAGGTGATAATTTTGTTTTCTCCTTTCTGTCTTTATTTTGCTGCAGGTACTTTGTTTTAACTTTTGTACTTTCTCTTATGTTCCAGCATCTATTCTGGTTTTGACCTTTGAACTTTTGCAAAATATCCCTTCCCAAAACACGCATGCCGACATAACCTGGTTTACTTTCTAGACATCAGACTCATTTTTGTTTTAACTTTTGTACTTTCTCTTATGTTCCAGCATCTATTCTGGTTTTGACCTTTGAACTTTTGCAAAATATCCCTTCCCAAAACACGCATGCCGACATAACCTGGTTTACTTTCTAGACATACAGACTCATTGGTCAGGCTGTTCTCGGCGTGATTTGGGCAGTCATGCAAGAAAACATCTAGAGGAGACCTACGTATTCTGTGTGAACGGTGGAACGCAATTCTTTTATATCAGAGAAATTAAAGAGTGATTTATTCGTACAAACATAGCCTGTATTGCCAGGTGATTGGCGTTGCTGTCTGCACTGACTAAAGTCTCGCAGTATCATGGAAAGACATGTGATACAGATGATCAGTTAAAGTTTTTCTTAAAGGAATTGGAACAGGGTGGAAGACCTCCCTTTTTAAGACAGGTTTTTTTTTCTCCCTGTCTTTCTGCAAATAATCTCTATTAGTAATTTAACATACAGCTCGCTAGTATGGTCTCTGTTCTATGTTGCTGTCATGAAATGAGTAACTAAAAGATTAAGTTTTCATTTCATTAAGGTTCTCCATAGATTGCCAGCAGAGGAGAGAGACTGGTGGGTAGTGCGGGGTGCGTGAGTAATATGATGAGTACACATCTCGCTGTTTTGGTGGGTTTTTTGGTACGTCACTGCAAATGTGAGCAGAGTGTTTAAAAGTAGGGACTTTTTTTTGAAATAAATTCCAACTCTTCTCCAGCAACCCTTTTGGAGGAAAGTTGTCTTTAAGAAACCCTTCATTTTACAGGGCCTTCGCTGGCCGTTTTGAGGAGGAGCTGGTTGTGTGCGGCATTTCGGTATGACGGCAGAGGGGATGATCAGTTCCCCTTCCCCTCGCACCCTGCGCAGGGGCTCAGGGCAGAAAGCAGGTACGCACCAGCACTCCCCTCCTCCCCAACTCTGTGTACCCCGGCACAACAGTAGACTCTGTGGATTAGGGTGCATTAGGTGGTGGACTGTGAAATAGCTGCTTAGGAGTATCGATATTTATCAGTAGATAATTACAGTCTTCTCTCTCTAGTGAACACTGTTATTGCTGAGAAATTAAAAACAAAACAACAAACCCAAACTCATATGATGTAAATAAGTTGAAAAAACCCACAAAACTTATATTGAGAGCTTTCTGGCTGTTGCTATGTTTTGGAGTAATACATTGTCCAAGATACGGCACTGCTATGATCTATTAAACTAATACATCATAAGAGTGTCATAGCTTTGATGATGTATTAATGTAATACATCGTTAAGGTGGCATTGCTCTTATGATGCCTTACTCAAAACATTACCAACTGGTTGGGTTAGCGCTCTGTGTATATGAAGTAGTGTTTCTATACCTAAAACTACAGTGAAACTTAAAAAAATCTTGCACGTGCAAGAACAAGTTAGGAAGATCTGAAAACCAGGGGCTTCTGGAGAGAGGGTTGAGCTGGGTGGGACCAAAACTGAGGTTGGAGCTGGGTGCTGGCAAAATCTCTGTCTGAATGTACAGAACATATGGGGAGGGAGGAGAAACTGCCTTTATTGGAACCAATGGCAAGTTTTCATTCCCTTTCAAAGAGTAACGTGATATGTGCTATAATACACAAACAAGTTCAGCGTTTTTCTGAAATGTCTTGACATGATTCTTTTTCAGGGTGCTTTTTGCAATTTGCCTTAAACCTTGCAATGTGCTGCCATATTTTCTGGGAAAATGAGGTTGAACGGGTTTTATGCAGACATAAAAGCTCTTTTGCCTTGGCTTTTATTTGTTAATTTTTTGTCGTGTATGTCAGCCATTTCTGGTTTCAGAAAGGAAAGTAGGGTAGGCTCTGGTAAGCAGTGACCGTCTTTCAACGAGGTTTGTTTTTACCACATTTCCAGACATACCCAGTTTTGGACAAGCTTTGGAGAAGCGTTCTGAAGGAAACTGAAACATCCACCCCACCCTGAACTGGATATCAAACTTGAGCAAAAGGTATGACAAACCATGTTAAATACTGACGATGATGATGTTAAATACTCATCTTGTTTTCTAACAAAAAGACTTTAGGTATTAAGTGTGTGTTTATCCTTATGAACTTTCTATTTCTTGCCTTCTTTAAATGCACTGTAATGTAGTGGATGTTATGGATGCTATTCACTGCGTGTATGTCCTTGAATGGACTGTATTTATTGCCTGGTTTTGTTGAAAATCCAGCTCACAAATGCTCCGGTCTTGCAATGGTACCTATTTACTAAATTTAAATATTGGTGTTTAATCTAATTAATCTCTTCTTTTGCCATTCGTAAAGCTGGGTGCAAGGTGTGCCCATTATTGATATATTTTTTTCCTCTACCGTGTTTAGAAACAGAAGGATGCAGAGGCAGATGTAAAATACCATTCTTTGCTGAACCCATCGAGAGGGAAGTTCAGGAATATTTCCAGGTTCTGAAAAAACAGCCTTTCCAGTATAAATTGCTCTTTTACTCTTTATGTTGAGAGGCATAAAGTACACAGTATAAAAAGTTGCGTTTCTCAGGTTTCACCCCAAGCAATACTTGCGTAACTTTACCCGCTTTTTTACACCACGGTACCTTGACTGCATTAGGTGGTGGACTGTGAAATAGCTGCTTAGGAGTATCGATATTTATCAGTAGATAATTACAGTCTTCTCTCTCTAGTGAACACTGTTATTGCTGAGAAATTAAAAACAAAACAACAAACCCAAACTCATATGATGTAAATAAGTTGAAAAAACCCACAAAACTTATATTGAGAGCTTTCTGGCTGTTGCTATGTTTTGGAGTAATACATTGTCCAAGATACGGCACTGCTATGATCTATTAAACTAATACATCATAAGAGTGTCATAGCTTTGATGATGTATTAATGTAATACATCGTTAAGGTGGCATTGCTCTTATGATGCCTTACTCAAAACATTACCAACTGGTTGGGTTAGCACCCTGTGTATATGAAGTAGTGTTTCTATACCTAAAACTACAGTGAAACTTAAAAAAATCTTGCACGTGCAAGAACAAGTTAGGAAGATCTGAAAACCAGGGGCTTCTGGAGAGAGGGTTGAGCTGGGTGGGACCAAAACTGAGGTTGGAGCTGGGTGCTGGCAAAATCTCTGTCTGAATGTACAGAACATATGGGGAGGGAGGAGAAACTGCCTTTATTGGAACCAATGGCAAGTTTTCATTCCCGTTCAAAGAGTAACGTGATATGTGCTATAATACACGAACAAGTTCAGCATTTTTCTAAAATGTCTTGACATTTGTACTTTTTGCAATTTGCCTTACACCTTGCAATGTGCTGCCATATTTTCTGGGAAAATGAGGTTGAACGGGTTTTATGCAGACATAAAAGCTCTTTTGCCTTGGCTTTTATTTGTTAATTTTTTGTCGTGTATGTCAGCCATTTCTGGTTTCAGAAAGGAAAGTAGGGTAGGCTCTGGTAAGCAGTGACCGTCTTTCAACGAGGTTTGTTTTTACCACATTTCCAGACATACCCAGTTTTGGACAAGCTTTGGAGAAGCGTTCTGAAGGAAACTGAAACATCCACCCCACCCTGAACTGGATATCAAACTTGAGCAAAAGGTATGACAAACCATGTTAAATACTGACGATGATGATGTTAAATACTCATCTTGTTTTCTAACAAAAAGACTTTAGGTATTAAGTGTGTGTTTATCCTTATGAACTTTCTATTTCTTGCCTTCTTTAAATGCACTGTAATGTAGTGGATGTTATGGATGCTATTCACTGCGTGTATGTCCTTGAATGGACTGTATTTATTGCCTGGTTTTGTTGAAAATCCAGCTCACAAATGCTCCGGTCTTGCAATGGTACCTATTTACTAAATTTAAATATTGGTGTTTAATCTAATTAATCTCTTCTTTTGCCATTCGTAAAGCTGGGTGCAAGGTGTGCCCATTATTGATATATTTTTTTCCTCTACCGTGTTTAGAAACAGAAGGATGCAGAGGCAGATGTAAAATACCATTCTTTGCTGAACCCATCGAGAGGGAAGTTCAGGAATATTTCCAGGTTCTGAAAAAACAGCCTTTCCAGTATAAATTGCTCTTTTACTCTTTATGTTGAGAGGCATAAAGTACACAGTATAAAAAGTTGCGTTTCTCAGGTTTCACCCCAAGCAATACTTGCGTAACTTTACCCGCTTTTTTACACCACGGTACCTTGACCACTAGATGGCATTGACATTGCTAGTGTAAGTGGGGAGGAGATGGAGGATGCTCAGACCTCCTCCCTTCGATGGCCCCCCCTCTTCCTTCCTGCCATTCAAGAAGCCCAACCAGACGAGAAAACCCTCAAGTACCCAGAGTTAGGACCATACCAAGTGCTGAATTTTCAGGAGGTCTGCAGCGGTTACTGCACAGTCGCTGCAGAAATGTTGACCCAACCTGCATGGCAGATTCCCACTACTGGGCAGTTTTCAGCTGACTGCGCACAGCTGAGGTTGCACCTGCAGCAACCCCAAACGTAAGACACTGGGGCATGGACTTGCCCCCTACTGTGTTATAATGCATTCACAGTGCTGAGCAGACTACTTTTTGTCTTGGGTGGGTTTTTTTTTTGGTATTCTGATAATCTCTGTGATAGTTATTGCCATGGTTAAGTTCTCCTGATCCTGTCACCACTCTTGCTTACAATTACTGGAAATCATGACGTTAGTGGGTATTCCAGGCATCTCTCATAATAAGAAGCAGTAACTTTGGCATTACCAACCAGGGATGTTAAAACAGATCTGTGTATATAGGTTTACATCCTTTTCAGGCCAACAGAACAGTGTTTTGCAGCATGAAAGGTGATATTAGAAAGTTGTACTGCTGTCCCTTAATAGTGCTTGTATGACCTTGGCTTCACGTAACATTTTTGTCTTATTTATGAAAGCCTAGAAGGAGAGCTTGAAGAAAATCTTGGGAAGTTGGTTGTGAGAAGTAATTGCTCTGGGAAAAAATATGATGAGGAAAGTTATATTTAAGATATACTTCTAATTTTTTTTCATCCATCACTTTTGATATTTTTGAAATTGGGATTCCAGCGGTGTGCTCCAGCCTCAGGACTAGGACTGTGCTCTGGCCTGTACGTGGGCCTCACGCCCTCCTCCCCGAGGCAGAAAGGGAGTTTATGTTTATGTTTCTTAGCAGCAGAAACGCAAGCTTGTTTGTATTTAGTTTGGGAAACAATACGTGTTGTCTGCTAACCTGTGCAATACTGGAGGAGCGTTTCGTTGGGTGAAAGTCCTAGGAGAGGTTTTTGCTGCTAGGTTTGTCACACTGTTACTGATAGAGAAGTGAGAGCAAAAACACACAAACAAGCAAACCCCAAACCTTTTCCAAAGGCAGCTTCAGTCACGATGGCTTCTGTGTGTCTTGTTGGCTTTGATGGCAGCTCAAGTAGCGTAGCAGCGGCGGCTGGGATAGGTCACAGGCAATTCAACGGTTTGGCGTATTTTGTGACAAGAAGCAGTTCCTGGACCTAACAGATGGGAGGGTCTGCTGCTGCGTGTGTGTCGTTTCTGTTTCAGAGCTTGGTGTCGACTGATATCAAGTGACCACCTTTGGGACCAAGACGGCAGCCTGCGTGACGTGGGAACTCGGCATCTCCTCAGTGACGCCCTAGACCTTCTTTAAAGGTCACTTCCGACCCAAACCATTCTGTGATAATAAAAGTTTGCTTCCACCGACTGATCCTGTTTCTTTTGGGATGGCTGTGTAAAAAAGGGCTGTGAAAGCCATTTGTGCGTGGTGACACAGCAGGATGAGATCAGTAGTAGAACCGCAATCCCTTTCTTCCAGAAATGTGCTGATTAAAATATCCTAGGTGGGTTCCCCCCCTTAAGTTTGCATTATTTATGGAATTTACATATCATAAGTAGAAAATGAATTGTTTAAGAAACAATGCTTGTGTTCCACCAATATAGCAGTGTATTTTATACAAGTAGCTGTAGTCTTTGATTGGAGAGTCATTTATAACCTGCTATTAGAGGCAATTATTTTAATGACGATTTAGTGACATGACACCAGACTTGGAGCAGATGGGTAAAAGGATTCTCAGAAAACTGTGTGGGTTTGTTGTGATAATTGTCTAGTTTTTGCTGATTAAAATTAAGGCAGGAGGTGGCATAAGAATGAAAGTAGCAGAGCCTGAAAAACTGAGAGGCAACAAAGCAACTGAACTGTTTCATACAGGTAGTAGTAGAGAAGTATGAGCGTAGTGCCGTCTCTTGCTTGCTATTCCTTTCTTAAGCATTAGACTTTTTCAAACGTATGTTGTGGCAGTAGCGAGGTACTCAGCCAGGTCAGGGCTTTGTCATGCTAGTGATAAACGTACAGCTTCCTGCACAATGGATGGAATTTGATAGTGTTTTTTTAAAAAAAAACTATCATAGAGATAATATCAGTGATATTATTAGAGAGCAGTACCTCTCAGTTGTAGACATGCTGTATTTCAACCTCTCTGAACACAAAAACATTCGCTGCTAAGGCAAGGCGATAGAAAAACTCATGGAAATGGTTTGACATTGCGTGTTGCTTCTTTGCTTTTAATGTAGTTACTGTGTGCTGCATCAGCCGGAGCTGGAGGGTGAGCACACTGTTCTCAATGTTTGAAATTCGCTATTTTGAAGGAAAAAAAAAAAAAATTGAGCTGTAAGAGCTATGCTCTGTTGCTTTACCCTTTACTAAATTATATGCCACCAATCACAGGTCGATCCAATCCACGCGGGTGTATTTGAAATGTCAAGTGTCCCTCTGAAACAGAGATTCCTCTCCGAGGAAGCCGTGAACATGAAGCACGTGGGGACCCTCCCCGGGAGTTCCGTAGTTTGCTCCGGCGCCCACAGCTTAGTTCCTCAGGAAACCCTTGTTGGTGTCAAAGAAGAAAGGAGACTCCTTCTTACCTGCAGTTGAACCAGGAGGTCCAAGGCAGACTTTTCTTAGGGATATCTTTCCAGATTAGTCTCCTTTCTCCAAGGGAAGTTGCAAGTTGTGTTCCAGGACCCTCTCTCTTCTACAGCTGGATTTAGTTACTGCCTTGTCAACACGTTTGCTTTAATGTTGTAAAACAATCCATTACCTTTCACTCTGGTTTCACAAGCTTAACGTTTCTAAAACGTTTGCTGCGTGGTGACTTCCTTCCCACCCGCGGCTCTCGGCTGCAGCCGGGCACAGTAACGCTCCGCTCGCTTTCCCGACCAGCGCTGGTGAGGGACAGCCCGGGGCTCTCCTGAGGGGACGTTTCAGAGCAGAGGAGGTGGGCCAGGGGGAAGAGGCTGGTGGCCTCTGCGACTGCTTACTTGGAGATGTACCGGTAGTAAAGAAACAGCTGGTCAGCAGCTGCACCGGGGCTTGCACATTGGCCAGCTAATACCAAATTTTCTAGTGCTGGCTGCGCTCCATTTAAGGCTTGAACCGAAGTGATGATGTTGGCCGCTGAGTTAGGCCTGAGCTAGGCTTGAGGGTTTGTGGTGCAGATAGGCGGGGGATGCATAGGACGAAGGTTAGAGGAAGGTTTGTGAGAAGCACAAACTTCTGGTAACTTTATAGGGGATATTGCCTCGCTTTTGGAAAGCAATTGTGTAACTGGTATGTTTCAGTGGATTTGTCTGGCTCCACTGCAAGGTTGCAGTGGATTTGGAGAGCGAATTCTTAAAAATCAGTGAAACTCTCAGCACTTTCATTGTAATAGTACCATGCGGGGTCCCGGCAAGTTTTGTAACATAAATTTATTGATGTCAGTGCTGGTTGTACATGCCAATGACCTAAGTATTGTTGCAGCTCTGACAGTGGCAGCGTGTGGTCTTCCCAAAAATGTCTTAAGTTATTACGTGTATTACCAGAAACTGTCACGTATCCCTCTTTAAAAAGAGAGGCTGGTCTTGGAAATCAAAAGAGCTCATTTTTTTATCTATTAGCTTCACAAGGAGTTCCTTATAACTATAACCATTGACCCAATGAGGCAAGTACCTCCATCAAATGTTTCACGTAATGATGTCTTTTATTACAGTTCAGCGACCCAATAGACTGAGTATCTGCGTGGTGAGCTAAGTGCCTCCGAAAGCTCAGCAGTAAAACTTTCTGCGCATCAAGTGCTGTGAAAATGTCCTCCCATGGCTCGAGCAGGCATTTTTTTTTTAGCGTAGCTTAGAAGAAATCACACAGTAGCAAAACAAATCAGGAGAATCAGCGGCCGCAAACCTACAGGTAATAATCAAAGATCAGCATGCTCAAGAGAGGTGTTTTAGTGTGTCGATATCACCAAACAGATCTCTGTGCTCAGAACTTCAACAGCAAATACAGAATGAGACCCATTCCTAAACTAACTGTTTATAAGTTTTATATTTGGAGGTGATTGTTCTCTTAAATGCAGTTCTACCTGGGCTGCTTTGCTTTTTTTTTTCCTTTTTTTTTTTTTTTAAAAATGACTCCATACAATCCTTCTCCCTCCTAGCTCTTGCAGAAAAACGCACTCTTGGATTGATTAGCTTGTGGAGTTTGCATTTTACAGTGCGTTAGAGTGACCAGAATCCAAATAAACTATGTTATGTGAATGTGTTATGGTAATAAACTTTTGTGTAATAAAGAGAATTGACTGCCCTGAGTCATTTTCAGCTTCTTCCTTTGCTCTAACTGGAATGAATTACTTTGCATTTCTGCTGTGGCTTTGCATGGCTTCTCCTAAAGCCTTGCCTTTTAACTTTTCCATTCTAACTTATCTGTGCAACAGGTCTGCTAACTACCTTTTAACAGCTCAGCCTGTAAAAGGAGGAAGATTTCCGTCAGCAATGTCTCGTTGCTTGTACCCATCATGCACGTGCCGTGTAAGTGCTGCTGATAAACCAACCTGGGCTGGGCCACAGAGATCCTTTTGGAGTTTGCGAGGTATATGGTGCCTACGTGAATGAGGCACGGCAAAGGTCTAAAACTCGAGGTTTTTATTTCTGGGGAAGTTCAGATCCTTAAGATCAGTTTTGTAACGCAAGCTCAGTTTCTTGGAAAAGGCCCCACTTAGTTTTACGTTAATAAAAGATGTGTATTTGGCTTCATGTCAGAAATAGGAATTCAGAGAGTTTGAAAAACCTTTGAAGACTGTTACAGCTGTAATTGGTGTGTTTTGTCTTGGGTGGAGAATTTGAAAGGTTTATTTCGAGAATATACACTCTTAAGGGCAGGAACTGTTACTCATCTGTGTTTGGAAAGCAGCACCAACACAATCTGGATAACAATAATACTACAGAAGGCTAAAAGAACAATTAAAGAGTGGAAATAATGACCTAAGGGAGGAACACTTAACTTAGCATGCCGACAACTGCACATCGTACGTTTGGGGAAATCAGAGGGGAGAGAGAGACCGAGAGAGTTGTTAGAGAGGCTAATACTCTCAGAAGAAACGTGATGAAATCTCTGCTTACATTTGATTGAAATGATATCAAATAACTTGAAGAAAAATCCTTTGAAACGGAAAGAGGGAATTTGTCCTCATTTGTGTTTCCTCCCGGGAGAGCTTGCCTCGTTCTTCGGTTCTTTCTCTTTGCTTCCTTAGTACCTTGGGACAGGGGGAGCCTGTCAATAAAACGCCATCCCCAAAGCCAGGCTTTATTTGTGAATGCCAGGAGATGTGCACAAAAGCTGCCTTCTGCCTGGTAAATCCCGTCTCTCGAGGCTGCCCCTCCAGAGCAGCCTGGGTGCTCTCCAGGCAGCCAGCCTCCCTCCAGGGTGGATACACCAGTAACACCTCACATCCTGATGGCACTTACCAACTACTGTGTTTCTTACAGGTTTTAAATGCTATTGTGACAAATAATCATGTTTCTGGAACAGCGTAGGACGTAGGTGAGCCTTGGCTGTGTGTTACAGCTGGGAAGATCGAGGCAGCGCATCCTGAGGATTTTCCAGGATTACAGGGGAGTTTGTGACTGAGGAGAATCAGGGACTCCCGGGTTGTCGGCTCTGGATCTCCAGGAGGCATCTCTGATACAAGCTGTACTACAGGCCTGAGCCTCAAATACCTCATGACCTATTGAAATAGAACAGAATTTTTTTTTTCTTTTCTTTTTTTTTTAACAAAAAAAAAGTGGGGCGCGACTTTTTGCTCTTTTATCCATCTTCTGGAACATGTCAAGTATGTCTATACATACACTTCTTTCTAAAATAATTCTTTAAACTACAAACAAATTATCATTTTCTTCCTGGCTACATTAGTTTGTATTGTATTGCTTACGGCTTTCATGAGAAGGCATTAAAACAAAGCAGAACAACTACAAAGTAACTACCAGGAAGAAAACAGGGTTTTTGTAGTGTCCTTGGCCTCGATTTTATCACCCTAAAGTGATCGCTTCCTTTCTGGAGCTTTTTTCTTGTTTTGTGTATATTATTTCTGTGTGTAGTTGTTCACATGAAATCAACCTCCAAAACAGTGCCAAAATGTAAATTTAACAAATTAGGTGAGAGGTAAGTCAGGGTGAAGCTTATAGCATCAGTACAGTGATCCTTTAATAAATCAATTATAGTCTAAATATTTGAAAATATCTGTTATTAAAACTCTGCTATTTTCTTCACAACTCCCACACTCAATAAATGGACAACGATTCTGCATCGTTAATTACTTCCAGGTATATAAACGGGGGAACATAGTTCTGGAGCAGCAGATAATCTCACTAAATCTATCCTCTGTCTGTTCACAGGCCGACAGCCCCCGACACCAACGTGCTGTGCCATCGCTCACGGAGCAGTCAGGCTGCGCAGCGCTCGCCTGCAGCATTTCGGCCAGCGCCCCTGTTGCCTGCCTGGAGTTGTTGCTCCATCCTGAACAAAAGGTTACCGAGACACTGTTGATGCTGCTCCGCCAGACCTCCTCGGGACCCTGGCACACCAGGTGAGGTACCAGCCAGTTTTTCCGACAGCGAGGGAAGGTGTCTTAAATCTGTCATCCCAGAAAGCACGTTGTTTGTTTTTAGTTTTCTTTTTTCCCTGCAGGATGCCCAAGGGATAAAGTTGTGTCAAAGTTGGATATATATAAAAAACAAGGGAAAAAAAAAGAAGAAATATTTTGTTCCCTTTACTCTTTTTGGCAAAGGCTGTTTTCTTGGTTATGTTGAATATTGCTAAGCATGTTGCTGGAGCAAAAACAAGTCAGTCTTAAAATAATGTAGTCCTAGCACTGATGCCGCTCCTCTGTTTAGATTCCACTATTAATATTTATGTGCTGTTCTTGAACTAAAATTCTTGGATGTTTCCTATTTTCCCTCTGAAAACAATGTTTGGTAAGAATTGTTGATTATTTAGGTCTATAGAGCTGGTCGCTGTAAGCCAAGACATAGCGGGCTGACTGGTGACCTTGTCTTGCTTTTGGCTGGGGTTTCTTCAGCCTGGTCTGACCAGGTCCAGCAGTCGCTTTCCTGTTTTGACATTTGCGGTCACTTTGCTGCTTTGAAACACGCAGACAATGTTGTGTCCTTGACCTTCCCCCCTCCCCAACGTATAGGTAGCTCTCCTGAAAAATCTTGATGCGTTGGGTGAGGTTGACTTGTGAGTTTTGTTTGCGATACAAAGAAAAGGAAAATTAAAGCAGAAATGTGTAGCGTGGATTGGGGGGTGGGAATCTGAGTGGAACAAAAGGAGTGGAAAGGCAGCAAGAGGCTCACGTGAAGAAGGAGGGCTGTCACTGGCAGGGAGTGGGGATGGTCAGCTGGGTTTTCTGTAACGCAAGTGAGCAGAGGAGAGAGGCTAACATAAAGAAAGAAACAAAAATCCTGGGAGGCGCCCCAGCCCCACCTTCCCGGCGTCAGTGCCTCTCTCAGCTTCAGCATCTGAGGTTCTGCATCCGAAGACTTGGGGGGGGGTGTGTGTGTGTGTTTGCAACTGCAAATCCAAGTGTTGTGGGACTCATAGGAAGGTCTTCTGTGGGAAGAGTAGGACATTGCTGTAGAATATTTCTATTCTAAGTGAAAAAACAAATTGACGTTGTGAGGCAGCTATAGTGTTTGATTTTAAATAAAACCATACTCCAATAATAAGCTTCCGTTTTCACAGCATGAGTTGAATGAATTGATTAAACATATTCAATCAATTATTCCATGCCGTGTTTTTTATCTGAAATTTATATACATTGTAAAATAAAACTATGTTTATTAAATGAAAGTTAAAACCAATATCATTTACTGTGGCAGGTCCCTAAAATACATAAATGATAATTTATTCAGGCCTTGTTAATACTTCAAAGCAATGATAACAATCTGGCATATTTTATTTAGTTTTTTTCCTTTAGATTAAAAGTGAATCAAGATTAAATATTTATGAAACATAAATATCCTCATGTCTCTTCCATGTCCGTGTGTTTCTTTTTTATTATTTTTTCTTTTGGAGCTATTCCTCCCCTGTTCCCTCTCTCGCTTTCTACTGTAGTTTATGGACTGATCATAACGGGCATTTGCAATACTCCGTATTTCTTACTGCGGAATTCAAACGCAGGCAGTCCCACAGACCCTCTCTTAACGTACAGCTGTAATGTGCTGCTTTGCTATAGGAAGCAGAGCACTTTGAGGAACTTCCCTTCTTTGACGCACATAGGTTGAGATCGAGTTGTAAAGAGCAGGGCAGCTATAGTGATGTAGCACGAGATATGAACACCGCAGAATTGATTAGAAGGGCCTGCCTCACTTTTCTGTTATTCTGCACCAAACGCTCTTCTGCTTACACGAGTGGAAAGACACCACCGTGAAACAGGAGTCGAGCCGCGTGGACGACTGAAGCTCGGTGTCCCCCGGGGAGCAGTGCCTCATGAAATATTTTGTATAGGAACGGGAGCACGGGATGTTTGAATGGGCTTTAGGAATTCCCGTAGGTGGCACGCGGCGTGTGTGCATGCGTCTGTAGGCACGCCAGCAGCTGCTGAATGGCTGTCGGCACTTTCTGTTGTACAAACAGCGACTTGTTTGGGGTCCTTCCCACAAACAGGCTTTATTCCCTCTGGTGCAGAGTCCCTGCTTTACTATATAATTGCAGCCGACAGCCTGGATTGGTAGTATCCAGCAAACATTCAGCGGCATCAGTCGCAGGGTGATTGACGTGAATGCCGCACAGGGAGGCTCTTGCTCTGTGAAGGTTTTGGTTTGCAGCAGCACGATAAACAATTGGTGTTACTGGAAGCGTCGTAACATCCTGCATCTCAAACGGAGAGTCATTTCCCCCTTTTACAGGGGATTTACTGATCCTGAAGCATAGGAAGAGCAAGATGTGAGTGGACAAAATTGTGACTCCCACACTAGGTTTTTCTGCTGTTTGTTTCACCCTATGTTTTATTACTAACTGATGTTAAAACCTGTAGTCCTTACCGAGGTGGGGCACCAGTGGTCTGAGCAGGACACTACAGCTGGGCCACCATTAGCCCAGCCAGCGTCAGGAGTCTGCATTCCACCGACACCTTGCTTTACCTTGCATCTGGATTATCCACTTGGGTGTGCACAGGACATACATCGCAGAAACTGCCATAAGCCTGATAGTGAGTCTAGGACTGAAGGAAATTACAGTGAATAGGAAATAAGGGCCAGGATCTTCTTGGGGCAATGGTGAAAACTCACCTAGTATTGCAAGTCCAAGCTTGCGTGCCAGACTTCAAGACTGTCAATAAATTGGAGAGGGTTTTGTTCTGCAGAGGAGCAAAAATAAGGGGTTTGGAAAGTATGTTTGCTGGAGGGAAGCTTTGTCTTGTCCCACTGATGTGTGCTGGAACAGACTATATCTATCAAGTAGCTTCTAGTGTTGCTCTCTTCAGCTTAGGTCCACTGATATCAGGGTAGGCACGTCTGTGCTCCATCTGAGGGTCAGGCCCTCTTCTGCCTTTATCGTTTAGCAAAGGTTTTTCATAGTGTTGGCAAATTGCCCTTAGAAAATGAATCTTTTCTCTACAGGCTTACATGCAACTGAAATTGCTGGACTGGCACAGAAGTGTTTGGGCTCATGCCAGCATCCCTGGGTTATATAGCACTAGGATCTCATGCCGCTAAAAATTTACTTGTAATTTTCTTGGCTTGCCATTAATTTAATTCTCTTTGTCTGCCATTCCAAATTCCAGAGTGCAGCAGATGCACACATATAGAATTTCCCTGGAAAACAACAGCAACTATATTGGAGGAGGTAGAAATATTGTTAGAACTTTTGTGATGTGTCTAGACTATGGTCTTCGAACCAGGGGTTAATAAAAAGCGTTGTTCAGTATTCCAGGAAATTGTCAAGATCACTAAGTATTGTACTGACTTGACCTGTGTTACATTGAACTCACTCCATGTTTCCAATAAAAACATACAGCAGATTGTTCCAGAACCAGTGTCAAACTCAAGTTAAAAATAAATGCCCTCATAATTTAAATGCATAGTGTATATATTAAATGTATCGCCCAAAAATATATGTCTCGTAAGAAAAACTATCTAACATATATCAACCCTGAAATCTCCCCTGGGTCTTACGCAAAATCATGGGTTTCAGTTACGATTCCTAAAAGCTAAAATAATCCTTCCTCACCTGTAAGCCACCGAATCCTATTTGTTTTACTCTGTTTTTATTGCGACACTGAACCAGCTTTGTTTCGTTCAAGCACAGGATTTGTAGATAACTAATTATAGCCCTGTTTTTCCCTCTTGAAGCACTGCATTTGGCACCTCGGAGAAGAGCCCCTTTTCAACTACCGGGCAGTTCAGGGGGAGCGGTGGACTTGGTCTCAAAACAGTAGGGTACTGCTGACAAGCTCTCTTGGACCGCTTCACCTCCTGCTCTCGAAACGGCAATCAGATGAGCCAGAGGGCAACTTTAGGAAAATATTTTTCCCTAGTAGCAGTAACATCTGTCTCCTTGGCAGCCTCCGCTGGCAGTGGTGTTGGAAGCTGCGGGTTTGCCCCTGGCCCTGCCGCGTTATTTACATTGGCTTCACCTCCTGCTCGGCAATCGGCAATCAGATGAGCCAGAGGGCAACTTTAGGAAAATATTAGTAGCAGTAACATCTGTCTCCTTGGCAGCCTCCGCCGGCAGTGGTGTTGAAGCTGCGGGGTTTGCCCCTGGCCCTGCCGCGTTATTTACATTGCTGAGAGGTTATCCTGAGCTCCGCTGGATCCTGTTACCTGATTTTCTTTTGTTCTGTCATTTCCCCCCCCCTCCGATGCTTTGGCTGCTTAACTCTTTATGGGTAACATGTAAAGCGAAGATTGTGTGCGGTATGAGATGAAATGTATTAATTTGTAAGTATTAACTGGTAAATTCCTTTTGGATTAGAGATTCAGCTTTTCTGATCTGTTTAGCTGTATTTATTTTGCTTCAGCCCAGGCAATTTCGCCCACGCGGTCTGAGCTTTTGAAGGTGCCGCTCTCCACATTTCTGTCTTCTGCTCTACGTCAAATTCTCCTTGGCGCTCTTATTTCTCCTGCATTTTACTCTCCTCTTCTGAATAACTGATTTTTGACTGGTGCTTCGTTTCGGTGGAGCGATGTTGTTATAAAGACAATTATAAAGTAATCAGCACGGGCATATCAATATTTATTGAAATACTGAAAAAAAAAATAAAAATTCCATTGGCGATGAGAAACTCCTGGCAAGAACTGACATGACAATATGTATTTCACCGATACAGTAAGAGAACTTCAACTTCAACAAGTAACTCACTGCACATTCTAAGAGTTGCATGGATTTAAATCCAAGGCAGCTGCAGAACATCTGTAATACAAATAGTCAGACTTTACAGATTGTCTGTTTACAAACACAGAACAACTATAATAAACCAGTCAAAGCCAAACCCTTTGAATTTCAGTCTGCTTTTGCTAATATGTCCTGTAATCAATAAGGCAGTCAGAAGTAAATGTCTGGTTACAGAGTAGTTAACAATTAACATGAGGGTTTTTTTTGGTGATTTTTTGTTTTTTTGTTGGGTTTTTTTTTTTTTGCTCGTGTACTTTGGGCAATCTGGTGGGATTCTCGGAACGACAGATGTGGGCAAATATATGTTTGTCTGAAATTGCTTCCATTAAACTGTATGAAACATTCTTCTTTTCTTCTATGACCTTATTTTAATTCTTTTGTCCCGTACATAGATAATGGTGCTGTGAATACAGTTAGCAACCTTTTCTGAAGCTTTTTTCTTTAATATTCAGTGAGAGTCACTGTAGCGTTTCAACAGAGAAAAAAAGAGAAAATACAAATGCAAACACTTGAAATATGCTTTGTTTTTCTGTTAAGAAGGAAGGAATGACCACACTTATCTTGTACACGTGGGTATACGTATTTCACAGCCAACTGCCACCCACACCTTACTTTCTGTTAATTTAGTCTGTTTGAGGGAGAACGCTGTTATTTAAATAATGCTTGCATGTCTGCTGTGTGGGACGACTAAGGGAGCTGTGCTTGGTTTGCTTTTGGTCCGTACGGCAGTACGTGTGTTCTGTGATATAAGACAGGCATCTAGGAGTCGCAGACACTAGGCTTTGCTGTGTTTGTACCCTGTGCATGGACAGAATGTTAGAGCCGATTAATAGAGGCGATTAAAATGGTGTGCTTTGTGCTAATGCAGATGTAATAACCGATGTCTTTGGTATACAATGTATGAATGGTTGGAAAAAAATAAGCGAAATGCACCTTTTCAAGTTCACATGAAACAGAAAAAGCTATAACTCACATAATTTACAATAGATTTAAATAAACTACATTTAGGATTATGAAGATTTACAGACATTTAATCAAGTGAATGATTTTAATTTGTAAAGACCCTTGTGTGTCCCTGAACTATGTTCCACTAACTTGAAGACATGCTACAGTAAACACATATATTTGGCTTCTTCATTCTGGCTATATCTTATACAAAGATGAAACCAAAGAACAATAAATTAGCATCATAATTGTCTACAGTGGAAACTATCATATACAATATAAATAAACTATTCAAAAGCTACCAATCTTCATGAAAAAAATTAAAGGATTAGGATTTTATACAGTTTCTACAAGTGATTGTGCAGCTGAAAATCTCAAAAATTAAAGTCAAAATGAAATACCCCTATTGATTTTAGTGTCTCACGACATACAGTAATTAAGTACTGGTAAAATAATTACCAATTTAAAAGAAATAATAAGGAAATCACTGCTCTGCAATTTTATCACAGTTTTTTCCCCACAGGACCTAAAGAATGTAAACACTATGTTTTTGTTAATGTTAGAGATTAATACTTTATTTTACACGTATGTTGATCCACACCTGCGCAGTTACCTTTAAGGATAATGAAATAAGGCAAGACTTATAACTGTGGCACTACATGTTAATACTGATATCTTCATCTGGACAGAGAGAGAATTGTTTGTTCTTCTCTAATATTTGTTCTGCAGCAGACTTTGGCCTACATAGACATAGCAGTATCACTCTTCTTTCTTTGCGTAGAAGATGCGTATTACCTAACTTTAAAAAGTTTCATTAGATATTGGACGTTTGAGTTGAAATTTCGTTTCTTAATTACCAGCAATTTTAAAGATCATTTCTTAATAAGCTCCATGGCATCATCAGGTCATACCATTCGTTTGTCTATCCTTGCATCGCTAAATGCGTTTCTAAAAATTTGTTGTTATTTTTAGGTTTTTAACATCAGTATTTGATGTCCTGGAATTATTTGTGTGTGTGTGTGCCAAAGAAGCTATTGTTTGTGATGGCTAAAATCTCTCCATTTCCTTTATTTGGAAATGGCCATGAATATATAGCAGAGCCATATTTTAGCCACTGCTCTAGTTAAGCATATAGTTGAATTGGCTAACTTGTTTTGGAATATTTATCTTAGCTGTTTAATAGCTATCCGATAACAGTAGTAGAAGAGGGATACTGCCTGATAGAACAACATGAACACGTGACAAAACAAACTTCAGAACATAGCAAGAATGCCAAGCGAACTGGATAACAGACTCTTCATATCAGCGATTTGCGGGCCTGAGAGACCGGCAGTCAAAACCAGCCTCTTAGGATTTGGTGGCGATGCTACCTAGCACGTGGCCGACGCCAGCTCTCTCTTACAGGTTGTTGAATGGATGCCACACCATTTATCACAGGAGAAGTAAGTGTTGGGTCCTTGGAAGGATGACAGAAGATGCTATAGATGCGGTTTTGCACCTATTATAACTGTTTTAGAAGTCCTGCTATACAGTGAAGGAATTTAGTGCTCTCAAATTCCCCACTATCTTAGCTCGATAATACGGATCAGTTTTTTTTCTCCTAAGTTTCTTCATATTGGCAATCAGCAGAGTTAAATATACAAGAATCGTTCTGTCCTTTTTCATGTTGACATTGGTGATAGTATCCACTTGGTAAGTTCACTTCACTCCAGCATGAAGTCCTAGATAGATTCCTTTGGGGATGTGTAGCATATGATTCACAGTTTGCAATACAAATACCCTGATACATCACTTATTTACTATTAGTATTTGATTATTATACCATTTTGCAAAGTCTTAAAACCACGTTTTAATTAGTGTTGCTTGGAGCAGTTCAGAATACATTTTTTTTCCTTGAAAGCAGAAGCTCTAATGGGTATAATTTATGCTCTCTTTGCATGCAGCATTTCAATGAGAAGGTTATTACACGGCACATCCCCGTTCAGGTGTTTGTAGTAGAGGTATTCTTCGGCCTGCATACTGATGGCCCGGATTTCTGGTAGTCGCAGGAGAAGCTGCCCAAATTTGTCTGTTTGCTGTGGGTAGTTACACATTGTGTAGTCCAGCAGAGCAGCATTCACTTGTTCCTGAACACCTTCCACGAGCTGGAAGTTCTCAAGATTTTTGACATCTGAATGATAATAATAAAAAAAAAAAATAACAACAATTCAGTCGCATGTTAATTCCTGTTTACGAAGGCAGTGTTGCAGTAAATGGATGTGTTTTTTTTTTCCTCCTGACAAAAGCATACTTTACAAGCTGCTGAATATTCAGCGAACCCTTTTGCCAACTTTCCTGGGAAAATGATCACAAAAGAGCTTTAGCGGAGTGTCTTGTTGAAATTCTGCATGTACCTCAAATCAATTAGACACCAATGGAGTCTGAGCAAGGTCAGCTCTTTTCATAGCTTACAAAACGAAAGGTTGAGGATTCCTAAAGTGGAAGACCATAATATATTGCTAGCAAATGAGTCCCAAGAGGAAGCCCTATCTTTAACCTAGTATATTACACAATTCATATAATTCTGTATTAATTTTTCTGACCCAAGGTGAAATCTGTGTCCAGGGTATGATGTAGTTAATTCTAATAAAAAGTGACAGGGTTCTTGTTTCTGTTTGACATTTTCTAAATGATTCTGAAAGCCTTTGACTTGTCTAGCCTATGTTAATGAACCATCTGGTACACTCCAGTGACTGCCAAAATAATCTTCCCTACTAGAAACTCTCTAAAATATATATTTCACTGACTAATGATCTTTATAAAATGAAATCATTGTCCTTTGGGTGGAATACCAGATAAGAATCATGCCCTTTAACCTGAATATGGTTTCTGAAATCCAACACTGATGTGTTTTTTGGTGTTTGTTTTTGTTTTTTTTTTTTTGTATTGGACAACAGGGGCATTTACATCAGTAAGGCAGGTACAGTTTGTTGACTTTACCTCTGATCATCTTCTGTTCCTATACAGCAAGTTCAAGCTCTGGAAATGCTGGTCAGAGATAAATGCCAGTATATTAACTCCTCATTATTTGCTTCCCTGTGTAAAAATTACTCTGATGGCATTATCTTTTGACATGTCTGGAGAATGCAGAAGTTATTCTAAAGCCTGCAAATTAGAGTGCTGCTATAATGCAGAAAGAGCGAAGTGATCAAAGTGCTCTTGCTGGGAGAACTTGTTTTGGCTGGTGTTTGATCATTTATACCATCAGCAGAGTACTGTAACACAGTTTCTTGCAATGCTGAAGCACGGTGATACTGAGCATAACTATGCTGCTAATTCACTTTGAATAAAGACAGACCTGCTCTTCTATGGATGTTTTTGGAGCACAGGAGATGGGGAATTTGGCGGAATTTGGTTCATTGTAAATGCCAGCCTTTGACTGGAGGGGAAATGAGTGTTTTCCTTTGCAAAACAGGAACATGCGTTGGTCCCCCAATCCATCAGCAGCCTGGGAGGCTGCGTAAATCGGGTCTCACTGCACCTTTTCCTAGAAGTACTTTAAATAGAGCAAATATTGGTTCCTGCACATAACTGTGTGCTGGAACACGAGGGAAACGGTTGGAGGAGGCAAATATTTTCTTCAGGACAAGAGGACAGGAAGGATGCCAAGGATCCCATTGGCAGCCCGGGGTAGCACACAGAGCCTCCAGGGCCTGAGTTACAGGCTTTGAGCAGGAGCCTCTCTGGAGCGTGCCGGCTGCCGGCTGCACTTCAGGTTCACTCTTGCATGAGGCGGGGTGAGCGTTCCCTGCTGTGGTGGTTACTGCCTGCCTCTTTCCTGTCCCGGTTTCACTGTGGAAACGAAGCAAGTGGCTCCCAGATTTGTGCTGCTTGTTTGGGAACTGGGGACATGACCTCCGTCCGAATTTTGCTAGCTGGCTTAAGGAACTGGCTAGCAATGCTTAAATTATGACGGCTGTCCAACGAGAGTCGTCTGAACTTTGCATTATCCAGAGTGAGGAGAACTGGAAACTTCAAAGGTGCTATGCCTGGTCCCTTAGCTATTCAAACTCATTTATCCAAAGTCTTTTTGCCAGTGTCTCCGGAGATGTTTGGATAATCATGTTTTCATGTATTACACTGGGCATTTTCTCGCACAAAATACAGCTGTTTATTATTTTACGTACCTACATAAAACTCCCAAGGTATTTTGTAGCGAGTGTAACCTGGTTTAAAAATCGGGTGTTCTAAGCATATTTTTACAAAGTTAAGAAAGGAACAGTATCAACTATCAATCACAATTATTTTAAACAGGTTGCTTTCAGATGCAAAATGCAATCATGAATGAATTGTTAGAACATAAGAAATTCCCACAGAAAACAGGGACTATGCTAGAGATTAAACTCTGTTAAACAGCAAGATAAAATGTATAATGATTTCAGAATCAGTATTTCAAACTTTTTTTCCCCTGTTAAAAATAACTTCAAACATCAGGAAGTTTTAGAAACTGTTAGCTGATTCAACCCCCTTTAAATTCAAAGAGCATCTTTCTGTTGCTGTCTGTCTGTTTTGAATCGTACTGCGAGATTAAATTGTTCTGACTTCCTGGAAAACCAGGTTCATTCTCATTTTTGCTCTCTGTCTAAATGTTGCTGCATGGAATATATATTTACTGGCAACATCACAAAATCAATTTTTACAAACATCAAGAAGAGACAAAACCTGAGAATTGCAAATTTTCTGTATTTTCCTGCAAAAGTGGTGAATTCAACGTATGTTTATTATAGAGATGCATTCTGTCTTCAGCTGTATTGATATCATACTCCAAGTCAAAGGGAGGCATAATATTTTATCTATATTACCCCCATATAGAGGATCGGTGGCTCCTGGCAGTAGGTGTACCTGTGCGTTGTATAGGTGTTCCTATACGCTCATCAGCTACGTGGCCTGGCTGAATTGCATGGAAGTTGCAGAACTATGGGGGAAGAAGGTCTGTGTTGGGTTTTTTTTTTCCTCATCTCAGCGGACAGTTCTTTAAATACTCATATGTGGCAACATAAGCACTGAAGTCAGATGTAAAAGCAAGTCCAATTAACACTAACAGTAAAGAAAAAGTAGTTCTGGGGCTTCTATACCACGTCCAGCCTGAGGAAATACTTTTAACGTATTTCCTCTACACAAATTCTTGATATTTGTGGTGAGGCTCGGTGCTTGTAAACAAGATGTTACTAGTTAATCAGTGAAAATATGTAGAATTTTCCTGACTGTTTCTGTACTGAATCAGATACTCATAGTCCAAATGATTACAGTTTAGGACATCACTACACAATTCATCTGTGTGTAGATCTCTCCAGGACCGCAATCACAATAGTGGGGATGTAGAGGCAATCTGATGACCGCTTACGTATTTTGGAGTGAGTCTTCATGAAGTAACCAAGATTTTTGGATATGACTTGTGACAAGTGATCTCATCTCACGTACATTAACAATTAATGCTGCAGTAAAGCAAACGAGACCAACTGAACAGAGAGAGAGAAGTCAAAGGGTATGTGCTGAGAGCACTGTGTAAAGCTCCGTTGTCATGTCTGAAGCTCTCATATGATGTTTTGTATATTGTTGAAAAAGAGGTTTGCCAAACACATAGTTGCAAGATAAATTACGTACTTATTTTTGAAAGAGAATCACAAACTCTAGCTCTAATACAGATGAATAACAACAAAGGAAAACATGTGAATATTAAGTTGTTTCCAGTAGCTCCAAGTTCTGCAGGTAGAACAAGAAATGCTATTCAATTTTTGCTTCTGGTACTTAGTATTTAGCTGATAGTGATACAAATGTTATTAAATAATAACTTTGGTTTGTAAGTAGAAGGTTTTCCTGTGCTTTGGGTTTGTTTTTGTTCTTGGTATTTATTATATAACTCTGGCTAAAGGTACGTGATTTAGTGTTCCAAGTATTTCCTTTTTGATAAAGATCCTTTGAATGCTAATGAGTTAATTTGGTGAAACATCAAGCAATGCTGGTGTAAGTCTGCTGAAGGCAGCGGTGTACAATGAGCGTGAAATCTGCTGCTGATGTGTACAGCACAACAGTCTTTTATGCGTTCATATAATGCTTCATTCCTGTCTGCTTTTTAGAATTGGAATGTCTCTTATCAGTCTTACATTGGTTAGTAACAACTGAAAGTACACGTTTAAGCTTAATGCAAGAAATAATTTTCCGAGGTTTAGATGCTTGTAAATGAAATGAGTAGGAACAGGTCCCCCCCTCCCACCCAGACACCCTTTAAATCCTAGCAGCTAGAAAAAGTGTTTTGTGTTGCTACAGTAAGTATCAGTCTCTCATCTCTTCTACTTTATTCACTCAGGGACTAATTACCAACTTTTTACATGAAACAGCCTTACTGTGAGCTCACAGTGGGGCGCACATTTTTTCTATCCTTATTGGAAAGTAAACCCTTAGGTCTTCTGGAATATATTATATGTTTTACAAGAAATAGCAATTGCTTTTCTGTCAAACAAAGAATTTTTGTTCTCTATAGCTTACTTTTGACAATTAAGACAAAAACAGTGTTATAGTATGTCAGGATCTGCTCTGCAGTCACAGTAAAGATCTGCCAGTATTCCCAGAAATCCCCCCATTTTGATTATTTTCTACATCTGCTATAAAGCTGTGCATTAAGCTGAAACTGCACACAGCATCCAGCCTGAGGAGAACACTTTTGCATATTTTCCCCAAAAATGGGTCTGGTCTTTAGAGGGGGAACATATTTAGGTTTCAGAGAGATTTTCTCCCTCTCATATTCCAAACATGAAATACTGAAGATTTGGTGGTCTACTAATCTGTAGAGAGCTTCCCTTGGTCTGGGAATTTTGAAAAGAAAAATAAAACAGAATGAGAGATTTAAATTTGAAAAAATAGTAACTCCTTAGGAGCAGCGTAAGTATTTCCCAAAGACAACCGGTTAAATTTTACTGCTCGCGTCTTTTATCAGATACTCTTTCTACACGAAGCGGCGAAGAGGTGCGTGCACACACAGCTCGGCTGCCTCTCTGCATTCTGCACCATTGCAAGTCCTGGTATCGCAAGGACAAAATAAGGTTGCGTTTAGGCTTCTCCATGGGGAGAAATTTCTCACTTTCATAAGGCTGGAAACAGTCTTACAGATACTCCGGCCCAGGGCTGAGCTTCCTCACCCTGAATGGGCTGACGAGCCCCATCATTTAAGGACTTTATTAAAACCCAACTGGTCCCAAAGCTTTGGAATGACTGTTAAACGTGTAGGTAAAATATGACGTCTTCCAAACTCTAGTGATGGTATTTTTGGCCAGGATGGCCTTCAGGCTCATCCTCCGAGACGTTTGTCTGTTCTTTCCAGCCAGACTGCATTAGGCCATGAGCAGCATTGCCTCCACTTAGGAACACGCTGTTTTATCAGGGAAAGAGACAACGTGCCTCCTCAGCCCGAAGTCGGAGTTCCCGTCAGGGGCTTTGGTGTGAGGCCAATTCCCATTTGACCTTGAAGATGAAATATGTTCATTCTGATGAAGGTTTTTCCCCCAGAATAGTTCAAAGAAGGGGGACTACCCAGGATGGAGGTGACGTTACCAAACACAGCTTTTTTCTAGTGCCTTTGCCCACTTTCTGCTAGCCTTGCAAACCCTCTGGGTTACGGGACTTAAAACACAGGTAGATTTTGACATGTGATCAAAAACGTTTTGAGGACAAGAGTAGTAACGGTTGATAAAGTGCCAATCTCTGAAAATTACCCACAATTCTCCTTCATTGAAACTAAGGCAACAACAGTGGTTCCATATAGCACATCTGTCACGAAGGCAGATGTATGCCATTCTATAGCTAAGCCTTCTTGGCAGACAAAATGCTATAATGAAGGAAGATTTATGGTAAAGATAAGCTCCTTACTGCAAAATTCCCCTCAGTTTTATTACAGCAGGGTTGTGCTGAATATTATTTACTTAGAAGTCATGGGAAACAATTTTTGATAGATGTGTTTGTTAGTCAGTGGTAAAGCACTATATTTAGCACCTTCCAAACCTTGAAAAACCTTTACATTATAACAACAGAAACCACTTTTCTTTTCTTAAGACTCCCAAGTCCAAACTGAATGCGTAGAAAACTTTTCCTGTCTTTAGAAGGATTCCTTTTTGGCAGTGGTTAAGCTATCTGTAACAGTGCGACAATCAATCTCTGACTGTTTATTAGGGTCATAAAATAATTTTCATTTTCAGTTGAACATAACATCAGATAATGGGCACATTGTTTTGAAAATCTTGATTAAATTCTTCTATAGCAACGTATTTCATTCACACCTAAGTACTGGGCAAAATGATATATATTTTTAGAGCGAGAATAAGATGCTTATGAGACAACAAGCTTAATTCTTAGTCTGAATCCTATTTCATCCCCTCAGTATTCAATCCTGATGGACCTTTGGTTTGTTTCAGAACAACTCAGACTCAGCTAAAGCATATTTTGCTGGTGTTTTATAGTGGTAGGCTTCTTTCTAGTGTTATTTAAAATATTGAAGCATATTTTTCTATTCCAAAAAGATTGTAAAATGACAGAGAGAATATACACTGAGGATATAATCTCCTAATATCTATTAAGAACTGTGCTTATTGACTTCTGTGAAGAATTTGTAATTGCTTTTGCTACTGTTAGCTCTGCAATGGAGAGGGAGATATGGGGAAATAAGCTGGATTCTTCTCCTTGTGCAACTGTGAAATTATTTTACTAAATTTCAGTTGTTTCTTTCCTTGTATTCCCAGTAAAGACAAAGGGCAAAGCCTAATCTGATCTCTCGAATCTTTGACTGGTGTAATTACTGAGTCATCACTCAGGAAAATCAAACAGCTTGACTTTCAACAGCTCAGGCTGAATTTACTGACTTGAAAGTTAAACAAACAAACAAAATCTCCATTCGCTTCTCGTCCTGGCACCCCAGGAACCAACATCCTTATTACTTGCAAATGAGGCATACGTGATATGGTGGTCATTAAAACACAATAAAACAAGATCCTGCCAGGCCTCACTGGAGGAAGAGCTGCTAACAAGTCCTGGCCCAAAGTCCACGACCAGCTACACCCTTAAATAAAGTCCAATGTTTCTCACTGAGACTGATGAGGGAAAAGCATGGCCAGGTACAGCCATGCAGCCAGGGGTGTGGAGAGCCAGTTGGGATAGCTGGTTGGTGAAACTGTGGCCCAGCCCGGAAGATGCTGGGACAGAAAACAGGCACCAAGTCCCAGGCAGTGGTTCCACTGCTGGCTCTTCACCTTAGCCATGCCTAAACTCCAGTACCACCTCACGTTCTTTCACTTTCTAAAGCTTCCTCCATGCCTGGAGTTACGCCCCTGCTGATGTCCCAGACTTGCTCCTGCTTTGGGTGAGCAATGCAATGTGCTGCTTGTCTCTTGCTCATCTGGGACTGAGGGCAGCCCGTCTGTTGCCTGAAGGCTTGTTCTGTAGGTATTTTAATCCATGCTTAGTGTTCACTGATAGGATTAGGTTCCACATAAGAGAGTAGCTGCTGCTTTCTTTGAAGACATGACAGAGGAACAGGCATTTGAACAGCACTTGCTCTGTTGTGTCTTCAGGGAAATTCCCCAAAAAACTGGAGCCTCCCACCATGCCAGAGGGTGGTCTTAGCTATTGCTAGCTACAGGCTGTTCTCAGTGAAGGTGCGCTCCAGTCTTTGGGTTGAAGCTCTGCTGCTGCACTGAAAAAAATAACCCTAGGTGATTTAAGCCCAAATTTATAGCCTGCCTTTGCAGGCTGGTGGTGGGGGAACATGCCTGGGCTGATGTGGGTTTCTGGTTCCTGCTTCCAGGTTTGTTTGTATTTGACCTAGTGACCACTTAAGGTAAACGACAGATCAATCCTAGAAAAAATGTCTCAATCTAAGTCTCTCTTTTCCAGAAAAAAATTGTGTAACCACTATCCTGTGGAGCCATGGTCGTATTTGTATGCCGGCACACGTTGATAAACTGGGGCAGAAGTGATTTAGCGAAGGTCTCACAGATAAACTGAGAAAGAACGTGAGTCAAAACTCATTTTTCCTAACTCCTCACCTAATCCCAGGTTCATATTACATGTCTGGGATAGAAATGTTTGTCCTCCGCGTATTCGGTTGGAATAAGCATAGATAAGAAAACTAGTATGTTAATTATCATGCTATCAGCAGGCTTCAAAATATGTATATGCTTATAATGCAGACAAATCTACAGCCGTAGCACTAGTTTATATCACACTTACATTTACCAGAAAAAAGGATCACATTTGATAAAAGCAGAAACTAGGCTTCTGGTAAGAGTTAAAAAAAATTAGAATAAATAGTAAATTTATCGAACCAAATGATTTTCCCAGTTAATTTCTGAAACATTTTCATCTTCAATAGCACGTGAACAATACAGGATTGTTGGTGTTTTAAGGGAACTGGCTGTCAATGTCTACAATTTGTAGGGTGTGAACAGTTTAAAATGTCATAAATATTTATGAAGTTCCTGGGAATGGTGATAGGGACATCACACAAACTCCCTGAAGTTATGAACTGGGGCAGAAGGTGTGTTATATGCAACTTGCAATAATGGACAGTACGGCATAATGTAGAGAGGAGCAAGAAACAATCTATTATTTAGCTGAGAAGAAACTGAATATTTAGAAAAAAAGGAATGAAAATTTTAGAAAGATTCGCTTTTATCTAGAAAATATTTGCTGTGCTTTCGTTTACACTTTTGCAACTTTTCTGAATGATTTGATTTATTCCACTCATGAGAAGCTTGCACATTATCCATCCTTTCCCTTTCTATCCCTCTCCTACTGCTCAAGTGCTGTTTAAAATAGGAATAATGGGCCAGATTAATCTCAGAGCCATTTCTACTGCCGCCACTGGAACTACACCAAGGGGTGATATAGTCCTAAAAGAAGAAATATAAATATTTTCTGTAAA
>NW_008795702.1:1552641-1582624 GCF_000699145.1 Aptenodytes forsteri | reverse complement strand
ATGCAGACAAATCTACAGCCGTAGCACTAGTTTATATCACACTTACATTTACCAGAAAAAAGGATCACATTTGATAAAAGCAGAAACTAGGCTTCTGGTAAGAGTTAAAAAAAATTAGAATAAATAGTAAATTTATCGAACCAAATGATTTTCCCAGTTAATTTCTGAAACATTTTCATCTTCAATAGCACGTGAACAATACAGGATTGTTGGTGTTTTAAGGGAACTGGCTGTCAATGTCTACAATTTGTAGGGTGTGAACAGTTTAAAATGTCATAAATATTTATGAAGTTCCTGGGAATGGTGATAGGGACATCACACAAACTCCCTGAAGTTATGAACTGGGGCAGAAGGTGTGTTATATGCAACTTGCAATAATGGACAGTACGGCATAATGTAGAGAGGAGCAAGAAACAATCTATTATTTAGCTGAGAAGAAACTGAATATTTAGAAAAAAAGGAATGAAAATTTTAGAAAGATTCGCTTTTATCTAGAAAATATTTGCTGTGCTTTCGTTTACACTTTTGCAACTTTTCTGAATGATTTGATTTATTCCACTCATGAGAAGCTTGCACATTATCCATCCTTTCCCTTTCTATCCCTCTCCTACTGCTCAAGTGCTGTTTAAAAGGGGAATAATGGGCCAGATTAATCTCAGAGCCATTTCTACTGGCCACTGGAACTACACAAAGGGGTGATATAGTCCTAAAAGAAGAAATATAAATATTTTCTGGAAAAAATCGACCTATGAATTTCTACTGAGGTTAAAAACGCAGAAGTGCAGCTGCCACTGAAACCCTTTTGAGTAGCAGGCTGTATCCTTTTATAAAGCCCATCTGTCTCTGCAGAGTATAAAAAATGCATGATCGTAAAAAGCAGTACTCCTTAGGGGAAAAATCTCTCTGTACTAATCTTGTAGTCACTTTACAAAACAGTTCTTAATCCCAAATTTACATTTGATTTTTCAGTCAGGAACTTCTGTGGTTTTTGCAAAGTTTTCTTATTGCATTAGAATAAGATATGAGGTACAGTTTGTTCAGGTGGCAAGTCCAGACTATGAATAAACCAACGTTATCATATGAAAGAGAATTAAACAGTCAGATCCAAGTGGGGATATATTAAGCCAAATTTAAGCTCCAGTAGTTGAATTTAGCCTGTACTAGATGTCTGGTTTGCCTCGGGATATATTCAGCTTTCCAGCTAATCGACTGAGGAAAACTGCCTCAGGTATGATAAAATTTACAAGAGCGCTCAGTTGAAGAGCTCTTGTTATAAATACTAGCTTAAAGGCATTCTTCTGGTCTTTGAGATCAGGACTGTATTTGCATTTAATTATTATATTTCAAACTTTTTTGAACTTGTTTAAAAATATTAGACCAGCCAGTTATATCATTACAGTGGTTTCCAGATAAGGGTAGAACTTCATACCACTTTTTTATTACTTGGTGAATTTTGTTTGGCTTTATCCTTTTGTTTAGATCCAAAGTCCCACAGGAGCAAAAATTACTACAGTATATTCTCTTTAGAAGAAGGAAATACAGTTAAGCAAAGGTGTTTTGGTGATATGCTGATCTAAGAGGTACAATACTATGACTTTCTGTCAACGTAATTGACAAATAATTCAGAGTTTTAAGTCTTTTCCACTATTTTGAGACAAAGCTTAGTGTGTGACAATCAACCAATCATCTTTCAGACGTATTGATTTCAAAAACCTATTTTTCTAATTTTTTGAGACTTTTAAAGACATGATTTTACTAGTTTTATGTGCCAATATTTGCAGTAACGGGTTTTTTTTCACTGAACGAAGTTGTATCAGTGGAAGCTGATTCTAGTTTAGGACGAACATGAAAAAGATAATCACCTCTGCCTGTGTAAGCTATGGGAAGTGGAAATCAGTAAAAGAACTATTTTCTTATATAATTGTATTGAAATAATATAAAGCATTCGTTTAATTGCTCAGTGCTGAAAGCACTACAGTAAAACTACAGTAGAAAAAAATATGGACTCCTATTAGCCAAACATCTGAATTTTACTATTATTATTTAGAAGAGCTAGACTCTACTTTGGGCAGTGACAATTATTTACTACGTAAATGCAACCACAGACAGCTCACGAGACCACTGATGGTACACTGAAGCCCTTGTCTCTCCGACGCTGTTTCAATTCCTACCAAATTAGCACTGACAAAAAATTTGCTGGCTTAGAGGAAAAGCGCCGATGAGTTTGGTCCCATCGTATACGTGCGTGTATCAGCCATCAGATCGTTACCACGCCTGACTGCAACAGCCCATGGGGTTGCTTAAATGCAATGCACCACGCACTGGTGCTCCTCGCCGAGCGACAGCAGAGCTGGTGGCCCTGAGACAGGGCTCCGTCCCCGTCCCCCCTGTCCCCCTGGCTGGCCCAGGCCGCCGGGCCTCCTGCCTGGGGGTGGAAAGAAGAAACACTGTGTTCTCCTGTACTCTCAGTCTTGCTTTCATGGACAGTAAACACAACCAAGGTAATTTTCTGCTGCAGTATTTCAAAGCATATTGTTTCTGACATTGCCTATTGATCTGAGTGGAAGCTGCAAGTTTCATTTTTTACTGTGACGTATGTCTGTGCTTAGTTGTGGAAGTGGTTTGGCAAACGAGAGTGACAGAAGCCCAACTGGGGATATCTGCAGCTACACTGGCACTCTGCGAGTGTCAGTGCTGGCACTCGGGAAGCACTGGAGAGGCACCCAGATGTGTGTCAGCCTTTGGGCTCTTTTCCCAAAGACTTTGGTGTGTGCACCACTGTTCTTCGTCCTCATTGCTTTATACTTTTCAACATATAAATATGAAAGCTAAAGAAACACCCACCTGAAAGTCCCTCTGGCAACATGGTTGCTCGTCAGTTGAACAGATAAGGTAGAGAAGTATGGAATAGAGGAAATACTCTTACACCTGCATTTCAAATATGGGGCTCTTAGAAGAGAGTTTTATTTCTCAGCTACCTCTGACTTCTGGACAAGAAGTCCTGATCAGAAAGGACTGGAGGCTCTCAGATAAGGTGGTCCTTCAGCACATTTTTAACATTTCAATTGCTCAGTAAGGAACAGCAGAAATAAGTCAGGTAAACTCCAGATTTGTGCTCGCTGCTCAGCTCAGGCTTGAATGTTTGGTCGGATATGGATGAGATGTTTCCATAGACAACATAGTCATAGGTTTAACACGAGGAGCATGGATTAAGGGGCTCCAGATCCCCATTAAGTCTCTGGCTGGAGCTACCCCTTACGCCGTGCCAAAAACCTCACATTCCCTGCACAAGGGCAGAGGCACTTTTTGGTGCCCTGATGCCACATGCCAGATGAAGGAGGCGAGCGCGCCTCTGGCACTGCACAGCGTCTGCTGTGAGGGTCTGCAGAGGGGCTGGGGAACATGAGGGAGCTCAGGTTCCTGCAGACTGAGGTTTGCACTTTCCCTGCCCTGGCCGAGCTCACCCCACCAGTGACATACATGACCTCAGGGTCCTGGTGACGCTCTGGTGACTCCCTCGATGCTTTATTGGATTAGACTGTGGATTTTGCCTTTATTGCTTAGGGTCTGGAAGGATTTTTAACTCTAGATCCACCTCCACCTAAACCAACAGTCATCGGATTAAGGTCGGTTCTAGCTAGGTCTCACTGTACTCTTCACAGCAGGGGTGTTTCCCCACCTATAGGTATTTTTTTTACAGACAGGACTGTGAACTGCCATTTGGAATGAAATTTCTGTTCTGTTTTTCGTTTTATGGTAAAAGTTACATGAGTTAGTACTATGAAAATTGTAAAAGCAATGTGGATTTCTTTAAAGATTAATTGTCCTGAAAGTTATGTCCAGGCCAAGAAATAGTGCTTTCCTGTAACCTTGCGGCCACAGCAGACGGTGGGATATGCATTTGGCAGGATACAATTCACGTAAGTACACATGTGCATCCTCGTGCTTTAGTCTCATGCAAGCGCACAGGCTTTCAAATCTACGGCATTCAGCAACAAACAGTGCATTCATAGCTGTAAATCACCATAGTCTCAAAATGCCGAAGTCACCGCTAACTCCTGCGGCAGAACTGCCCACCCGCCTGCAGGAACTCCTACCCGATTGCTGGAGAAAGGGCCTGAAATGCCAAACGCCCCGGGCACGTTCAAGGCAATACACTCACACGTTTACTGTTGTTCTTGCCACTCTTTGTTTACATTTGCTGGTTGGAAGTTAATGTGTTCCCAGAGGCAGATAAATATATTTAAACCAAAAATTATACTATTTTTTCCAAAACGAGTGTTGAAAAGCAACTCAGTGCTTTTCCTAGCGCGCAGTCCTAGGAGCACTTTTGAGTCTGCGGTAGCACTGCAGTACCTCTTTCGCCTCTGTTCTATCTGAGTGTTTAACACAGAGATTATTGGTCTGTTCACCTTAATCAAAGTCAGCTTACTTTGAACTAGTAAAATACAGACCAGTTCAACAGAGATTAACGCAATTCTTACCACTTCTGTCCAACCAAACCTAATAAGCTTACAGTTAAGCACAGCCCAGCAATACTTTATTTATTTTGATATTAATTTCCTGTGTCAGCTTCAGGTTTAAAAAAAATACACAGATTCCAGCACAGAAAAGACAAATCAAGCCTGACACTTGGGAAAAAAAAAAAAAATCACACAATCACACACTGGAAAAACTTGACATAGAATCCAGTGGTGTCAAAAATCCTAGATATTTGATGTTTCAAATTCAGGCATTCTTCATTTAGACCAAAATAACAGCCATTTATAGTGGACCTTACTGCTGGTGACTATTTAAGAGCTAGGTGCTCTCACAGCATGGTACTCTTTATGTGCACAGTAATGAAAGTTTGCTATTGATTTTTCTGTAGCTGCTTGTAACTATTATAGTTGATACATCAATAGAAAAGGAAAGCACAATGTTTCACAGGAGGCAGAAAATCAGAGAATACATGATGCTGTGACAGTAAATCATGGCATAATCTCAAGAATTGATAGATGGTTACTGCTAACTTGAAACCCATGGCTTTCTCTGAAAAGACTAGCCTATAATCACCCAATATGTTCTAACAGACTGACTGCCCGTAATAGTGGTAAAGGACACAACACAATGTTTCATCTTCAAAATAATGATTTCCGCAAGCCAGGTTGTTTTGTTGTGGTGGAATTCGTTTTGTGTGTTACGGCAGAAGGAGGGAGAAAGAGTGGTTTGAATGCCATTTAGACTAATACTTAAAGGTTGTAGGAAAAAGAATTTTTCTTTTTTTTTTTCTCTTTTTTTTTCCCCCCTCTTTCTTTTTTTTTCCCCAGAAAGGAGCACTTTTTTTTTTCCCCCTCTTTCTTTTTTTTTTCCCCAGAAAGGAGCACAGAAGGTTTTTGTTTAAAAAAAAAAAGGAGGAAGAGAAGTTGTCATTAATTTTTAACTTGCAAAAGCCTGCAGTTAGTTGAAAAGGAAACACAAAAGAGCTGATTATTCTTGAGATCAAAATATTGGAGCTGTTTTGTCAAGAAAGGCAAATGCAGAGAAAATACATTTACCACGGCTGTTTCCAGTTCCACGGCATCCTGAAAGGGAGCCAAAGGCACGTAAGTAATTGAAAGCTCTTTTAAGTGTCTGCTTCTCTCTGCCGCGTTTTTGAGGGGCACAACGATCCCTGAATTTTACAGTGTGCCTAGTGAATTTTTAGCAGGAATGTTCCTAATTGCTTTGTTCCCTCTTTACTCCCTGGCTCATCTCTGCTAGTTTTATCTACGGTTTCAATTAATTGTGAGGGTCTTTTTTCCCTGTCTCAAAACAGAAAGGGAGGAAGAGACACAGGTAAGAGCTGGCCAGCTGGAGCACAGTCTGCAGTCGAGGTGACACCGCTCCCACAGTAACCTCTTAACAACGTTCCTCTCTGAAAGAATATTTTCAGTATGCAATGTTGTTTTCCAGCACTTCTTCACGGGATGCAAGCCTGATACTTGTCCTTTTCAACCTTGCTGGTGACTCCATTCTCTAAAGCCAAATGTCTCCCAGAAGAGAAGGACTTAGACAAGAGGAAGGGACTTTCTCAAGCTACCACCCATCCAGCCTGCCTCAGACTGGGCTTGAAGAACAGTCTGTGTCATTCATTCTGCTTAGGCTATGGGTTTTCTCCCAGTGAAAGACTGGATAGCACCATCTGTCTTGTCCTGAGCAGTTCACTGATCTCTATTACAATTTTTGGTGTTGGGAGAGAGGAAAGACGCTGTTGCAGTGCCATTCCCCGTTCTGATGTTGAAATCTTTCTCTTTCTTGAGATGAGACTTTCCTTCACCTGGCAAGCAGAGGTGGTGTGCAGTATGTTTATAATACACATCAAACCCTCCCAGTACTGGAGATGATGTTAAATGTAGGATTTTCCGTATTAATCTTTGAATAATCTTATAAAGAAGAACTCTTAGAATATCCTTAGGAGGATGGCCATATGCAGATTAAACTTTTGCAAGCCACACAGGACTGTTTTGGGGCTTACTTTGTCCCATGCTCGATGGCTCTCCACAGGACCAGAGCAATGCAGGGAACCCCTGCTCTGAGAGGTTCATCCAATCTCGGTAGCAACTTTGACAGAGCCTAAGGAGTTGCAGTTTTCACCCCCCTCCTCTTTCCTGCCAGGAGAAGTCGTCGGGACACACTCCAAGCCACGAGCTTGGGAAAGAGTGTTACTGCACAGTCCCCTTCTGCCTCCCAATTCACGATCACAGCTGTGTTCAAGGCTGGGCCATAAAGTTTGTTTCTGAATTTTCCTTCATTGTTTCTTTCCTGTTTGCTTCTATTTCCTCCCTCTCCACCTCTGGCTTGGCTTTGATCACAGTTCCATGGTTTCTCTTTCCTTCCTGGCCTTTCCCCCCTGTTTTCTTGACTCCTTTCCTATCTCAAGCCCTCCGGTCTCTCTCTGTTCTGATCCACATCACCGCTGTCCCTCACTTTCATCAGCCGCTCCTGGCTCCTGCTCTGCCCAGATATCCTCTGCTCTGCCATTCTTCTCCCATCACTCTTGCAGATCCTTTCTTTCCCCCGGCCTCCTGTTTAATTCTCCTGCTGCTACTTTTCATTGTTTCTTTGCAGTACTTCACCTCTCTATTTTAACTCCCTCAGAGACAGCCATTGCTTTTGTTTCTCTTCCAGTGTCCAATCCTGCACAAGCAGCGAAGGGATAAGAGAAAGAGGGGAATTTGGCATAGGCTACAGTGCATCTCCAATAAATGGCCGACAGTCACCCATATATAAACTTTCAGGTAAGAGCCTCTGCAATGTGTGTTTTTAGTTAGAAATACATGAGGAACAGTTTTTAGTCTATACATTCTGGTATAAAAAGTATTTAATAAGTTGTCTGTTATAACTGCAAAGTGAGTTTAGCCATTATATTCCTTTAGTGTGTGCCTCATTCAGTGAAGCATTTAAGCACATGACCAAATTAAAACTATAGGGTGGTCTTACCGGCTCCAAGATTAAGGATATTCATTCATTTATCTATACCTTAATATACAGCCATTTATCCCCATGTGATGCTGGGAAACTTGGCTAACAAAAGCAGCCGCTGATGTTGAACACTTCGGCCAATAGCAGCTAAAAAAATTCTATATAATCCCATACTTCCTCTGTTATCTATATAATACATTCAAACTTGCACCTTAAACATCTAAAACGTATATTAAAAATGGGACAGAAATTGTAAAAGTATTCCAAAAGTGGAGACACATGTAAATATGGGTTATGTGCAGGTAATTTTTCCCCCTTACAGGAGCCATTTAACAGCCATACTTACTAGTATTCTATAAACATATTAGAGAGGGAAAAAGTGCAGAGCACACCGGTTGGGTTATTCTGAAATCCCCACTGTCTCCACACAAAGGCAGCAGTACAGAATACAAATATTGCTTGATACCCATGTTTTTTTTTTCCCCCTCTTTCTTTTTTTTTTCCCCAGAAAGGAGCACAGAAGGTTTTTGTTTAAAAAAAAAAAGGAGGAAGAGAAGTTGTCATTAATTTTTAACTTGCAAAAGCCTGCAGTTAGTTGAAAAGGAAACACAAAAGAGCTGATTATTCTTGAGATCAAAATATTGGAGCTGTTTTGTCAAGAAAGGCAAATGCAGAGAAAATACATTTACCACGGCTGTTTCCAGTTCCACGGCATCCTGAAAGGGAGCCAAAGGCACGTAAGTAATTGAAAGCTCTTTTAAGTGTCTGCTTCTCTCTGCCGCGTTTTTGAGGGGCACAACGATCCCTGAATTTTACAGTGTGCCTAGTGAATTTTTAGCAGGAATGTTCCTAATTGCTTTGTTCCCTCTTTACTCCCTGGCTCATCTCTGCTAGTTTTATCTACGGTTTCAATTAATTGTGAGGGTCTTTTTTCCCTGTCTCAAAACAGAAAGGGAGGAAGAGACACAGGTAAGAGCTGGCCAGCTGGAGCACAGTCTGCAGTCGAGGTGACACCGCTCCCACAGTAACCTCTTAACAACGTTCCTCTCTGAAAGAATATTTTCAGTATGCAATGTTGTTTTCCAGCACTTCTTCACGGGATGCAAGCCTGATACTTGTCCTTTTCAACCTTGCTGGTGACTCCATTCTCTAAAGCCAAATGTCTCCCAGAAGAGAAGGACTTAGACAAGAGGAAGGGACTTTCTCAAGCTACCACCCATCCAGCCTGCCTCAGACTGGGCTTGAAGAACAGTCTGTGTCATTCATTCTGCTTAGGCTATGGGTTTTCTCCCAGTGAAAGACTGGATAGCACCATCTGTCTTGTCCTGAGCAGTTCACTGATCTCTATTACAATTTTTGGTGTTGGGAGAGAGGAAAGACGCTGTTGCAGTGCCATTCCCCGTTCTGATGTTGAAATCTTTCTCTTTCTTGAGATGAGACTTTCCTTCACCTGGCAAGCAGAGGTGGTGTGCAATATGTTTATAATACACATCAAACCCTCCCAGTACTGGAGATGATGTTAAATGTAGGATTTTCCGTATTAATCTTTGAATAATCTTATAAAGAAGAACTCTTAGAATATCCTTAGGAGGATGGCCATATGCAGATTAAACTTTTGCAAGCCACACAGGACTGTTTTGGGGCTTACTTTGTCCCATGCTCGATGGCTCTCCACAGGACCAGAGCAATGCAGGGAACCCCTGCTCTGAGAGGTTCATCCAATCTCGGTAGCAACTTTGACAGAGCCTAAGGAGTTGCAGTTTTCACCCCCCTCCTCTTTCCTGCCAGGAGAAGTCGTCGGGACACACTCCAAGCCACGAGCTTGGGAAAGAGTGTTACTGCACAGTCCCCTTCTGCCTCCCAATTCACGATCACAGCTGTGTTCAAGGCTGGGCCATAAAGTTTGTTTCTGAATTTTCCTTCATTGTTTCTTTCCTGTTTGCTTCTATTTCCTCCCTCTCCACCTCTGGCTTGGCTTTGATCACAGTTCCATGGTTTCTCTTTCCTTCCTGGCCTTTTCCCCCTGTTTTCTTGACTCCTTTCCTATCTCAAGCCCTCCGGTCTCTCTCTGTTCTGATCCACATCACCGCTGTCCCTCACTTTCATCAGCCGCTCCTGGCTCCTGCTCTGCCCAGATATCCTCTGCTCTGCCATTCTTCTCCCATCACTCTTGCAGATCCTTTCTTTCCCCCGGCCTCCTGTTTAATTCTCCTGCTGCTACTTTTCATTGTTTCTTTGCAGTACTTCACCTCTCTATTTTAACTCCCTCAGAGACAGCCATTGCTTTTGTTTCTCTTCCAGTGTCCAATCCTGCACAAGCAGCGAAGGGATAAGAGAAAGAGGGGAATTTGGCATAGGCTACAGTGCATCTCCAATAAATGGCCGACAGTCACCCATATATAAACTTTCAGGTAAGAGCCTCTGCAATGTGTGTTTTTAGTTAGAAATACATGAGGAGCAGTTTTTAGTCTATACATTCTGGTATAAAAAGTATTTAATAAGTTGTCTGTTATAACTGCAAAGTGAGTTTAGCCATTATATTCCTTTAGTGTGTGCCTCATTCAGTGAAGCATTTAAGCACATGACCAAATTAAAACTATAGGGTGGTCTTACCGGCTCCAAGATTAAGGATATTCATTCATTTATCTATACCTTAATATACAGCCATTTATCCCCATGTGATGCTGGGAAACTTGGCTAACAAAAGCAGCCGCTGATGTTGAACACTTCGGCCAATAGCAGCTAAAAAAATTCTATATAATCCCATACTTCCTCTGTTATCTATATAATACATTCAAACTTGCACCTTAAACATCTAAAACGTATATTAAAAATGGGACAGAAATTGTAAAAGTATTCCAAAAGTGGAGACACATGTAAATATGGGTTATGTGCAGGTAATTTTTCCCCCTTACAGGAGCCATTTAACAGCCATACTTACTAGTATTCTATAAACATATTAGAGAGGGAAAAAGTGCAGAGCACACCGGTTGGGTTATTCTGAAATCCCCACTGTCTCCACACAAAGGCAGCAGTACAGAATACAAATATTGCTTGATACCCATGTTTCTAATTACTTGTGAGATTTGTATCTAACAAATATATGACCTAATTTTCTCTCAAGCATCTAATCCTATTGTTATTTCAAAACCTTCTAAAATATGCATTTTAGAAAAAAACCAACGTGAAAAGAAAAAGTACTTGCTGAAGGCGGTTAATCTTTCTTTCCATGGCTTGCAGCTGTCAGACAAGCAGACAACGTAAACCAGTAATGATCAGATTGGATCAAATTCATGCCTCGAATAACGCCATTGTACTCAACAGTTACATGAGAGATGAATTTGCAACATTCATTGCATTTTATGAAATAAAATCAGGACAAACCAACAGTGATTATTAAATTTCCTCTATAATTTAGTGTAGTTTATTAAAAAAACTCGATCAGCCATGAAACAGAAGGCTATCTCTGGAATTCCTGCAGGAAGTTTATCATTCACGACTCCTACACTCAGGGCTGAGATGAGCGATTAAAGATTTATTTATTAAAGATACTGGTTTAATTCTTAACTATACCTTATAACCCCAGCATTTGTATTTTATTCCTTTTATATTATGTGTTTTTTTCACAAAAATAATTGATTGGAGATTTCATTGAGATAGATACCTGTAAGATAGACACTGTCCTAGTTTCTTTCATACTGCCTGCACGATGTGTGGGACCTGCGTGGGAAGCTGGACTAAAACCTGTTGGCTGACTGAAAAAGTGTTCTCAGGAGCAAATGGTTGTTTATCAAAGTCGTCACTCCGTACACCATCATTTAGCATCTATAAGAAATTTAAGGACTGATTTTTAATTGTTTGGCTTTGCTATGGGTTTTGACAGATAAAGTGAAGGGAGTATGTCTTTGCTTTTGTTTCTCTATAAAGAAATCAGAAAAAGCAGAGAAATAAAAGAACAGGACAAAAGAAAATCCACTTTGTCCTGCATGTGCTAAAATGCTAAAATTCACTTCTAAAAATAGTCTCTCAAAAGATGAGGTTTCAAAATTTTTTGCAAACTTTTAGACCCTAATATGAAAATACAGCAAGGAGCTACTTTCATGTTGAGTAATTTATAAAGGAAAGGATAAAATTTTCTCAAAATCTATTCAATTTATTTTAAATCAGGTTCCTTTTAACAATGGTCTTTGTTACAGTATCTGTAGTTATTTCATACAACGTTGTTTCAATTTGGTTGTACCCTACACAATATCTTTAATACTCTGGATTTCACCACTATTTACAAAGATCAATAACTATTGTTTTCATTTACCAGATAGGGTAGTTGAGATATTGTTTAAGAGACTTCAGAACTCCATAGTCAGTAATGGAGTCAGAAGCAGAATTAGAGGCGAAGGTTGATTTCTCCGTTGCGCAATGCTGGCTCCATGACAGAACGTCCCTCATGAGATGATTCTGAAATGGGGTTTTGTCCATATTCATTTGCTTTACTTTCCCAGAGGATTAAAGCAGAAGAGTGGGATAGCTCTTCTAGCGGCAGAGTGGAGTAGCCTGGCTGCTTTGCTTGAGACCCAGAGAAGAGTTAGGTGTTCCAGGAGAAGACTGGCTATTTAACTGTTCTCCTGGCCCTCATCATCTCTTTATCCCTAGTTTCCAAGGCAATGTGGGACATGCAGCAGCGAGGGACTACATAAGATTGCTGACAACTGCTCACATTAGAAGTTATCAAATTCAAACTGGGCAAATGGAGAAAAGTTTGTAAAAACTGTGAAATTAGGAGACTTGTGATAAATTTAAACTTCTTGCCTATGAAATTTACTCTCACTGATTTGGGGACAATAAAGGACCAGTATTGCAGCTTATCAGTACTTAAAGGGGGCTTATAAAAAAGATGGTGGCAGGCTTTTTAGCAGGGCCTGTTGCGGCAGGACAAGGGGGAATGGCTTTAAACTAAAGGGGGGTAGATTTAGACTAGATATAAGGAAGACATCATCCCTGGAATCATTCCAGGTCAGGTTGGACGGGGCTCTGAGCAACCTGATCTAGTTTAAGATGTCCCTGCCCGTGGCAGGGGGGGTGGGCTAGATGACCTTGAGAGGGCCCTTCCAACCCAAACTATTCTATGATTCTATAATCATCATCGTTACCTCCTTCAGCCTTCTGCTCAATGCAAGCCATAGATCTCCATCCAGCAGTTGGACATCAAGTCTGTAACTTTTGATTGAGCTGTATCATCGTAATTTAGAGAAGCGGTCACCTTGATTTCGGATTTCAAGAAACAGAGCCTCCATTATACCCAGAGATGAGGTCTTCCAAAAGACAGTGATCTTCACCTTTAAATTTGTCTATTTCTAATATAATTAATCCCAAACTAATATTACATAGCTAATCCTGCAAATGTGTTCTCATTGACTTCCATGGGATGTGCACAAGAGCCATTGTTTATTAGATTAAACTTTTAACAAATACCAGGTTGCCTCATCACATTACACCTCAATTACCACAGCATTTCTTCCTTTGGCCTTGGCAAACGGTGCTGCCAAGATACCCTTCCGAGCGCATTGCTTCCCTACCTTTTTGCATCTTCCCTTTTCCCTGCTACATCAGACATAAACTGTGTTCACTTTCAAGGTCTTGTAGCTGTTCCTTCCTTACCTATCATCAGTCATTCAGTGTCAAGAGGTCATCTCCTGCCTCTGGCTTGCCCGCAACGCCGTCTCCATTTCCTACTCGCCACCTTTCCAGACCAAGTACTTTTCTGCTTTCTCCGCTCTGACTCTCATGCTTAATATGCCAGATCTCTTTATCCACCTTCTTCATAGTCCCTCTCAAAACTTTTTGCTGTGACATTTGAGACAAGCCTGGGCTGTAGGTGTGCTGGAATTGTGCCTGTCATCCATGCATCGTCTGCTAGTCAACACCTGTTCATCATCTCATATGTAGATTGTATACTTTAAAGGAGCATTTTAAAATATCCCCTGCCATTAAGGATTCCTAATCATAAAATTAGGAAATGTTGCTATTAATAAGTTTGTCACAGTGAAAGTATCATCCTAGCTAGATGTCTCATTCTACATTCTCTGGTTTCATTCCCAGCCTATCTGCAGATGAGACATTCGTCTCAAAAAGTCTACTTGAAATACTGTTAGTACAGCAAAAAATAATCAAGAATCAAAGGGGGCAAATATTTTGTCAGAAATTAGTATGTGGAAAAACGTACTTAAACAAACCTTGTTTTTATCTGTTAGTCAGCTGATAATAAATTATATTCAGTCCCTCGCTTGTTATAAATACATATTGATTAGTTTTAAACTCTGAACTTCGGAATGAGTTATATCTGGTCATTGCTAAACTGCTCTCTTCACTAAGAAAAAAAAATCCCCAACACTTATATATACTGCATTTAATTAAGACAAGCATCAGCTTTATGTACCATTATTTGCTTCTGCCAAGTCTCTATGGTATAAATATTGAGCAGTCACATCTCCTGAATACTAATCGATCCTTCCTGAATTCCAAATGATTACATAAAGTTTAGGAAATGTTTCTTTGCCAGTAGTATCCTCCGCTGCTTATGTAGTTAGACATTAGGGTTGAGATAAGAGCCTGAATTTGACAAGTGGGCAGTAAATATTTTTCTAAATTCAAACATAATGTGGGGAAGCCTGAAAGCCCTGGCTGAATGCTAATCCTACAGGACCCCCCGGCGGGTCGCTTACTGGTGTTTACCAGGTGCAATCTTATGAGTACACTTGGGTAACAGAATGGATGAATGTAAGAAAACTGCCAACGGATTTAATAAAACCACCTCATAATAACAGCCTAGATATAAATGTATATTATAAATAACACAAATATAAAAAAAACAGGTGTAAAAGTACTTGTATATTTACAAACTACCAAAAATAAAAACGGCCATGGTGACCATTTTGAAGACGACTGCATTAAACCCTAAGTACTGTTTGTCACCGTGAGTAAGAAGTGAACACATTTGTGATGACAGGTCCGTCCCTGGATAAGTGCTCCCTTACCGGCTTGCATTGGCTTGCCAAGGAAGACTCTTATGCAACACTTTTCTCTTCAAATTCACAGCACCTACTTCAGATCCTGGGGCTGAAGGTGCTTTGTGAAGACAGAGTAGTGTTATCTGGGACCTTCTTGGTATCCTGCCAAAGAACTACCGGGCCCATTTTACAGGAAGGAGAACAGAGTCCCTGAAAACTACAAACAGCTCACACCTACCCAAAGAGAGCATGAGAATGGCCGTGCTGGCACTCTGGATCATCTAGACCACTGTCCCATCTTTGACAGTGACCAGGAGCAGATGCCCTAGGGAACAGTGTAAGAAGAAACAAAGCATGGAGCGATACTGCCTGGGAGCAGTCGCTCAGGCTCCAGCAGCTGGAGCTTAGCAACAGCCAGAAGTAGTGTTTTTTGTATTTCATAGCTTTCAATGGATTTTTCTTCTGTTAAGTTCTCTAGGTGACTTTGGTAACCACAAAAAATTTCAGCATCCTCTACCTCTTGGAGCAAGGAGTGCCAGAGCTGGATAATATGCTGTGTTCAAGAATGAACTCTTGTGTTTTGAGCCAGTTACCTGGTAGTTTAATTAGTTTCATTCTGATACTAAAATATCAGAATGATGGGAGGAAGAAGCTTTTTGGCTAATTCTTGTTCTTAGTAAGTTCCCATGTTTAGTGGACTGTGCTTTGAAGAGCTAGTGCAGTCTTTTTAAATAAAGAGTGTAAAAGGCAGATCAGTATTTGTTGAAATTACAAAGTTGTTATTATTAAGGCTGCAATAAAGATCTACATGCCAAAATTTGCTAGGTTATGCCTTTATGTCTGTATTACACTTAGGTGTCTATAATCCTGCGTGAATTGGTTCTTGTCGAATTTTCCGGTCTTGTTTCGTGTTTTCCTTTTGGTCTGATAAAACCTCCTGCCTCACTAATTCCTTCATTTAATTCCCCTATTCTTTTTGTTTGTGTGCCCTTAAGCATCATAAATACTACCAAAATTTAATCAATATTCCTTGTTATATTACTTCCAGCTGATGCTTATACACTTATTTTCCTATCTGCATACATGATATGTATAAACCCTCAGCAAAAACTGTGAAAGTGAAAATATGTACAGCCCCGTGTTTCATCATTGTTTGCTGCTGCGTTTTTTCTTATCTTTTCTGTATATTTAGATTGCATCAGAAGCTACTGAGGCACGATTCTGGCTAGTCTGTAAATCTGATAGACCAATGATGTTACATAAAGTAAATTAAAAAGTGCAATAGCTAATTTAAGATTGATTTTTTTTTCAGCTCTAGAGTGTTTCATAACTGCATTGATGTGAGTTACTGGAATCAGGTGAAATGGAGCACAGGCAGGCTTTGTGCTGCGGCGCCTTGGCTGCATGTTTGCAGGAAGCTCCTTCTAGTCCTGTGGGCGGTGAGGGTAGAGTCTGCCTCGAAAATGCTTCATTTCAGCCTGTTTCATCTGCAATGAAGACCTTACAGGCAGATTTCTTTTCCAAAGTGCAAATGGTGGAGCCCAGTACCTCCAATACCTCCTCCCATCTCAGCTCTGACATTTTAGGGAGACTAAAAGCAAGGAAAGATTAATTTGTTAATATTCCTCTTATTCAACAGAAACGGGAATGGAGCGTTGCAGATCCGGCTGGATTTCTGCTGAACCCTTAAGTAAGGCTGTGGTTTGTTTGAAAACCGAGTTCTTTTTTTGTTTGTTTTGTTTGTTTTTGTTTAAGCAAGAGTCCGTTGTTTGCCATCCACAGCAATTAAATGTTTACCATTTCTACAGGACCCTCTTGTCTCATGTTAAGTGAGATGTGCGATCAATAGTGGCTCTGCAATTATTTGTCCATTGATAAAGCCTTCATTTCTTAAGTGAAGTATTTATCTGTGTCCTGACAATGATAAGGGAGCAGTACCAGTCAGCTGCTGCCTAGTCTAGCATTTAGCTCCACAGGCAGACGAGTGCCTGGACATGGGTCAAATGATGTCTAACTTTCTTCCTATTGGCATTTCACTTTACAAACTGCTCTGATGGGAGGTTTGACAAATCATCCTTGCTGAGTTCAGATAATAAAAACTAGCAGGACAAATGGGAAGTTTTGGTAAAGAGAGAACAACGGCTGATTTCAGGTTAAGTGAACAGCCTGTGAAGCTACCGGATGGTAAAATGAAGAGATCCCTTGTGTCAGAAGATGACAGAAAGTATCCCATGTAAGACACTCATCTGGTTCTTCAAACATCGTTTAAATTTAGTCATTTAGCAAATTTAATTGCTGAAAAATTGATCTGAACTTTATTCTGTGATAGGAAGCAAATCAAAGAAACAGTGAGACAAATGTTGGCTCCAGTAAAAACAGTGCAAAATTCTCTTTGGCTTTAGTGAGGCCAAAATTTCACCCCAGTGGAGCATGCCAACCTATTTCAGCCCCAGAATTAGAGAATTCAACAGCACGTGGGGTGGTGTTGGTTTTTTTTTAATATCTAATTCTGATTTATGACAAAGAAAGGAGTTTCCAAACTAATGTCAAATTTGGCAATGAAAATTCGAAGAGGCTGATAAACTGACACATTTGCTTTTTCTAGCTGTAGTGTATCTTGATTCAAAGCAGCAATTATTAAAGACAAAGAAACAATTTGTATTTATTTTTAGGCCTACTTCTTGAGAAAGTGTACTGTGGGCTATACTGGTTATATGCTATAGAATAATTAGGTGTATTATTACTCTGGGATTAGGGTAAAGAAATTGCATTATCCTCAATTTGGCTAGCTTTGGGAAAGCCAGATATTTTTATTCTCATTTAGTGGTAAACTCATTTTGGACATGAGTTCGTAAAGAATAAAACCTGCAGAAGTAGGGTTAAAAGTAGGTTTAATACTCAGATCTGTCAAAGATTTCTTTCTTTCTTTCTTTCCCAGTTTTGCAACACGTGCCTGGTCACTAACTTTCCATCAACAGTGTGATTACAATTGCTGAATTCTCATGGCTCTGTCTTGGTTCTTTTTGCTTGAAAGAAACCTGTCAAATGCAACTAAGTAGTCAAGAAAATCCGGGTTTGCATGTCTCTTGAGCTACTGAATTTTTTAACCGCATATCTTCAGATTATGGAAAAAAAAAATTGGCTGATATGACTGAGTTAAACTGTGGTTTGGGATGTTGATTATCTTCACTCCCTTAGTTGGAATTAAGGGGAGAATACCTCTACATGTGAAAACACAGGAATGATGCCCCCACAAAACAGGCATGTTTTGGGGGTTGCAAATACGATGTAAACCTCAGTGAAAGAAAGGTTGGTAAGGATAATTGCTATCAGAACTGGTGTCCTGATTTACTTCAAAGCAAGCTAATACCTCAAGATAATTGAAATGGAGATTGATAACAGAAATTGCTATTTCTAGGCCACCTAAACAGAAAACTTCTTTCAAATAAATCAAGCTGGTAGATGGATTGCTCCTTTGCAATAAAATACTTTGGCTTCAGAAATCCAGCTCATCTTCAAATAAAACATTCAATCAGCATCTAGTGTATCATTTGCAGCAAAGACAGATGTTGGTACAGAATTCAGACATGTCCATCAGAGATCAAGTAGGGGAAGAAGTGACTAGAAGACGGCTTAGCAGTTATACCAGGCTACACAACCAAAACTGTGAAGGGCGATCTTGATCACAAGACCTGTTTCCATTCGCTTTACTGCGATCACAGTTGTCAATTAGACTGGTTGGTTTGTGTAATGCTGTTCTGGTGTGCAGTGAGAGAGAAAAGCGACATACGTTTGTTTATGTGTAGTGAGGAGGTACGCAGCGAGGGAATTGCCACAGAGGACCGACTCACAGAAAGACTGTGATTCTTTAAGGGAACCCTGACGGACTAGTGTAGTAGATCCATAGATTGTGTAAGTGGATCAGAGTAATGTGATGGAATTTAAATTTAGTCCAAACTTCTAATGTCTTGACGGAGTAATTGACTGACCACTGATGGTGCAGCGAAGCTGTGAAGGAAGGGGTCTCTGCTGGTGGTTTAATGTCCTTATGAGTCAAGGCTCTTGTTAATCTAAAATACAGCCGAGTCCGAACCACGCACAAGACGGTAATGTCCAGTGTGACTGTGATGATTATGCCGGTTGTAAGGACTCATTTGTGCTCTGACTTTTTAACCTGTGGGAGCACAAGAGCTAAAGGACTGATTCAGCTGAACTGGTTATCTTCTGAGAACAATAGTCCGGGTGTGATGGACTTGCTCCTCTCCAGAGATTGGCAGTGATTGGACTGAAGGATGGCATGAGGAACCACCGAGGGCAGGCAGACAATCACTGAAGTATGAAGATCCATGGAGATGAAAGGAGACTTTTACCTACAGAGAGGTGAGAACTACCTAGCTGTAAAGGCACTCGCTTTTTATAACTGATGGAGGGAATTCAGAAGATACCTAACTCTACATATATTAATACTATATAGAACAAAACTAAAGAGGTGTCACAGTTAAGAAACTAGTTACCAAACTCTTCTGGCTTATTGACTAATCACTGAGTCACTGTATTGTTATGTACGTGGCAGTGTTGGCCAGACGGGCCCAGGCAGACTAGGTGATGGCCCACTGGAGGAAGGAACTGAGCTCCCGTGCCGGGGTGTATCGCTCACTGGGGTGGGAATGTGCAGTTTGACTGCAGGAAGAGTTGTGCACCGCTAGCCACAAAGGCTACAATAAATATGCATCTGTCTAAGCTTTAACAGCATCTTCTTTAATGCTGCCATCAATCAAAAGCATTTTCCTGTATAAACCCTTTGGAACCTTTGACGAGTAGATAACAAACAATTACCTCTCTCATTTAAAATCTAGCAAGAAAAACTGATATGATTTAATTGTGTTTTGAAAAATTATTGTAAGTGCTTTGGGTTTTGAACATTATTTTACTGTTAGTTTACTAAGATAATCACTTCTGAAATGTTAGGAAAAAAGGCAGAGACAAAGTTCTTTGCCCTGAAGGAGATTGCCATCTTGTGAAGAGAGAGACAATACGGTACAGCCGTGAATAACAAACAGCTTTACAAGGCAGCCTCCTATCTGCATGGTTATAAAAAACAAACAGCTTCTTCTCAATAAATTAGTTCTGTGGATTATTGACTTTGTGTTGCCTTTGAGAGGCTTTATATTAGACATTTATTTTTCAACCAAGCACTATACTAAAGAATAATAGCATAAGGTTTTATTGGTCGGGTTAACACTGTGGCGTGAACATCCTTAGAAATGTAAAAAGGCTGGTATGTCTTGAAGCACTTTTTATTCCATTAAACATTACAGGACCAGATTTTCAACAGGACCCAGCTGAGGTTTTTGAAATATTTTTTTGATTAAGTGATATATCTTTGGCATTAAGACCAGTTTTCTGTTGAGATGCCTAAGAGATGTAGATATGTGTCAAATGCACCTAGATACTTAGGTGCAACAATTGCTCCCAGTTATTTATGTAGAATTTGATGCTTAGCTCGTTTTGACAGCCCTGCAGAATGCCCACCAGCGTTGTTAGGCACTTCAATGTCTTCAAAAACCTGACTCACTTTTAGTAGACGTCAGAGGCGTCTTACTAACTTCAGCCAGACAATTCATTCATACTTTTGGGCACAAACGTAAGTACTTAGCTGGAAAGGGTGTCTGTGTTTTTCATTTCAGTTTTGTCATCATTCTCATTAAATATTTGCCTCACTCCTGTGGGTCAAGTGGTAATGTCTTTACATTTTACTCTGTGCATTTAACTCTTTGCAGGATAACATCTAGCTTTGACTATCAGCAAATTGAATTATGCAGTATGCTAAATAATGAACTAATCGGTTTCAAAGGTGTTGAACCGTCCTTAGCTACCTCACTTTTATATGCAAGTGATGTGACTACAAGGCTCCAATTAGCAGCAGAATTGGCACTTTTTATAGTAGCATAAATGAGAGAAAAACTGGATAACCTGGCTCGGTACAAGCTTGCAAGGTACTCCTGCCCAGCTGCTTCAGAAGTTGAGCACATTTCCTGGCAGAATTAGAAGAGCTAGAGGTGTAAGAATGATTCCTAAATCAATGCAAAATACTTGAAGAGGCGATGAAAGCGATCAAACAAAAAGGCCACCTAAATGTGAGAATTTTCCAAATGCACTTTGCTTATTCAGCTAATTTAAAATATCACTGAACTGAGATGAATTCTCTAAATATTTGATCAGAGGAAAGCTACAGGCTCTTTAGACGTTTCTGTGCCACTGTATAATGACTGAACCTACTTATTTGTGAAGAGAGAGACAATACGGTACAGCCGTGAATAACAAACAGCTTTACAAGGCAGCCTCCTATCTGCATGGTTATAAAAAACAAACAGCTTCTTCTCAATAAATTAGTTCTGTGGATTATTGACTTTGTGTTGCCTTTGAGAGGCTTTATATTAGACATTTATTTTTCAACCAAGCACTATACTAAAGAATAATAGCATAAGGTTTTATTGGTCGGGTTAACACTGTGGCGTGAACATCCTTAGAAATGTAAAAAGGCTGGTATGTCTTGAAGCACTTTTTATTCCATTAAACATTACAGGACCAGATTTTCAACAGGACCCAGCTGAGGTTTTTGAAATATTTTTTTGATTAAGTGATATATCTTTGGCATTAAGACCAGTTTTCTGTTGAGATGCCTAAGAGATGTAGATATGTGTCAAATGCACCTAGATACTTAGGTGCAACAATTGCTCCCAGTTATTTATGTAGAATTTGATGCTTAGCTCGTTTTGACAGCCCTGCAGAATGCCCACCAGCGTTGTTAGGCACTTCAATGTCTTCAAAAACCTGACTCACTTTTAGTAGACGTCAGAGGCGTCTTACTAACTTCAGCCAGACAATTCATTCATACTTTTGGGCACAAACGTAAGTACGTAGCTGGAAAGGGTGTCTGTGTTTTTCATTTCAGTTTTGTCATCATTCTCATTAAATATTTGCCTCACTCCTGTGGGTCAAGTGGTAATGTCTTTACATTTTACTCTGTGCATTTAACTCTTTGCAGGATAACATCTAGCTTTGACTATCAGCAAATTGAATTATGCAGTATGCTAAATAATGAACTAATCGGTTTCAAAGGTGTTGAACCGTCCTTAGCTACCTCACTTTTATATGCAAGTGATGTGACTACAAGGCTCCAATTAGCAGCAGAATTGGCACTTTTTATAGTAGCATAAATGAGAGAAAAACTGGATAACCTGGCTCGGTACAAGCTTGCAAGGTACTCCTGCCCAGCTGCTTCAGAAGTTGAGCACATTTCCTGGCAGAATTAGAAGAGCTAGAGGTGTAAGAATGATTCCTAAATCAATGCAAAATACTTGAAGAGGCGATGAAAGCGATCAAACAAAAAGGCCACCTAAATGTGAGAATTTTCCAAATGCACTTTGCTTATTCAGCTAATTTAAAATATCACTGAACTGAGATGAATTCTCTAAATATTTGATCAGAGGAAAGCTACAGGCTCTTTAGACGTTTCTGTGCCACTGTATAATGACTGAAAAACCTACTTATTAGGAATTGGGAAATCTGAATTCTTGTTATTCATTAGATTAATTCATAAAACATAATTTCTGCAACAGATGGCTTGCTTTTCCTTCTCTGAATCTAAGACGTGGAAAGTGACGAAGCCCTGAATACAAAATGTTAATAGTTACCAGGTAAATCCATCATCTCCTCCTAGGATTCAGAATGTACAAACTTTATAACAGTCGATTCTGTTAGCATCATTCTAATTTTTAAAATTATTCTTATTTTTTCCTACGTTCTGTGTCCTATACCTCTGAAGTATTGATCTTTTATGCTCCCTGTAGTTAGCGAGCTTCATCTAAAATTTTCCAAAGCAGGTTCAAATTCTATAAACACCACATGGAGGGATATATTTAAGACAGTAATTGGCGCTTTACAGTGTAACCAAAACTGTTCCTTTTAGTATAATTGCAATTGTATTATAATAATTTATTTGCAGAATTTTATTCCTTTACAGAATATTTTTTTTTTAAAAAACTGAAAATTAAAGAAAAACATTACTAAATGTCACCACTGCTGATGTTTCTCTCATTGTTGTGCTTGGCTCAACTGTTCACTCTCTTTGTAGACAAAATACCTTTTGAGTAAACCGGGAGTTTTGGCTATGGAGGTATGGCTGGATCTGACCTTGTTTATGTTTTTAAGTCTCTCCTTTCAACTGTCTGCCAGTAAATAAAAATTCACTTGGCCAAAGTTTATTTAGACCAGCTTTATTAAGTCAACAAAGTGCAAGCCTGAAAAATCTGTTCCTATGAAGTCAATAGGAATCCATCTCCCTAAGCCTTTTTTTATTCCTGGCACCGGTGATTTTTCTTGACTGATTCATTGGAGGGCACTGGTTTAACTAATTTGTCTTGCATAGGTGTCTTTCCCATTCTGTGTCCTCTCCACTCGTACAAAACAATCTTCTCTTTAAAGGTTATTTCCTAGCCAGATCTGTCATAAAGCTATTATCGTTAATTTGCACTTTAAGAGTTCCTTTCACTCTTTAAAAACTATGAGATACATTCCTGATTTATGGATTACGATGTGACAGCCATCATATGCAAAGAAGATTGTTTATACTTACCACAGATGCCTTTGAAAAAGAGGGATATTTCAACCATATCCCCACTCCATCTGCTTTACATAACTATATTCGATCCCATAGAAAAACATGGCAATCTGTATTTTCCGCTGCTCTCTAGAATTTCTAATAGAATTTTATCCTTGTTCTACAATATTCAGAAATCACATACAGAAATACAGAAAACTTGTAATACTTTATTAAATTCCATAGGCCTTAGGTGTAATTTCCACAGAAACCCACTTTTAATCCTTACATGTAATTTTCCTGCAAGTGGTAATTAAAAGATAGTCCTCAGATTACTGTGAACCTCATTAAATATATTTCAAAATCGTGTTTTTCAGGAAAACATTAAGCAAAGCAAAATATTTTTTTAGAAAAAAATAACAGCACTATTAAGTAAGGTGTGAAGAGTAGAGTGTACCTACCTAAACTAAACAGCACCAGGAATTTGAGACACACAAATTCTCGTAGATCAAACTGCAGGGAACGAAGCTTTGCTACCAGTTCTTGTGCATGGCTCATAAGATTGTTGAGGGTGGCTCCAGCTTGGGATGCTATTACGGAATAATCCACCTGTAAAAGAGAATTGTACTTCTGTCTGGTTGTCACACCTGCAGAACCGCTTTAGAACGTTTCAAGCAATCACATACAACCGGGATACTCCTGGATAAAAGAATCACTCTCAATTTAATGATGTTATCAAGTCAAGATGATTTTATATACAAACCTATTTCAGGAAATGGTATACAGTGAAAATATTATTAAACTATATATCTTAATGGTATGTCACGTCAGCGTGAATGCTGGTTTGTCTGTATTAGCTTTTTTTAGAAGCTTTATATATGACAACTGCTTATGGCATTGGTAGCTGTCCCCCTATCAGTTTGTTCTATTCATTTGGTGTCTTTTTTTCTCACTGTAATTGTGTGATCCTGCACAGAAAGACTGATGAAGTGAGCTTTGCACCTATGCTGGGTGTATTAGTCCGGAGGGACATAACGGTACTCATGGGAAACGCTCCAGTGTCCATAACTTGGCCAGAAACATCTATTCAAGCCCAGAAATGTCGGTGTATTCCCACAGGAAACAGAGGTATTGTGCGGGTGGTTTCTGTTCTCCTTAGCTACACAAAATCCTGGTATTTGTTGGAGTTGGTTCCAACGGGCTTGTTCTGGCGAGTCCTCCCCTGCGAGCGAAGGAGGAGCAGGCAGGTGCGTGACACAGGCCAGCTGCACTTGCATTGTCCCGAGCAGCAACCGCAGGGCACGAAATTACTTTCCCCGGGGCAGAGAAAAAAGCAGGACTGCTCCGGGGGTCTGCTGCCCTTGCTGTGGTGCCCATTTGTTCTCGGGGGAGGCTGACCTGTCTATGAGCTTTCCCAAGTAGCGCTTGTATATAGAGATCCAACAGAAAGCTAGAATTAACAGACCATATTAAAAAAGGTAATAGTCACAAGCAAAGTAAACTTAAAGCCTGTCATAGCTGACACACCCCTGGGCGATCCTTGAATCTCGGGCAACCTCCCCGCTGCTTGCACGCTGAAACTTTTCTGGCTAACGCCGGTCCCATTACGGGGGCGTTTCCATGCAGATGGCCGTACCAGCCTCTGCCACTCTGAAGACGTGCAGGCTTTGTCATGGGATGGTGACCAGCGGAGAAGCGCTCGGGCACTCAGCCTGCGGGACTGCCGTGACGCGAAGGTGAAGCGCAGGGGCTGGGGCCGGGGTGAGCTGGCTCCGAGGCAGGGCTGGCGGCTGCGAGACCGGGCAGCTCCAGCGCAGCGACAGCAGCGTGGAGCAGGGTGCAGCTGGTGTATCGGGAACCGGGGTGATCTGAGCAACTGCCTCAGCTGAAATGCCTGCAGCTCAGCCTTGTTTTCATCAGTGTGTGTTACATATCCCCTACGAGTGCCGCTGTCCCACGAAAACGGCCAGGTGTGTTGCTTGCTCCTGTGTCGAACTGCTCCGGGCCAACTGGCTGAGATCTAAACACGTTATTGACACATTTGAAAAAATTCTTTTCTTGCCTGGCTGCTCTGATATTAAAAAAAGCTTTCTCTTTTAGGAGCCTCCATAACAACAGGGAAATTACTAACCATACATCATGTAAGCACACATAAGTGAAGTCTGGCTCTAAACTAAGACTAAGCACAATGGTAAGTGCACATTTTGGGTTAATGATGTGTTTGAAGCTATCGGTGCTCTAATCCCATCTTTAAGGTCTCCCATGATGAAGTAGTTAATAAAGAACGGCCAGGTATCATCAGAGGAAACAAACCAATACTGCAAAATTTTGTTTCTCCAGGCACTGATCCCTTAAAATCTGTTTTTTAAATAACTGGTACGGAACATACATTTTTGAAATATGTTTTTTTGATTTTAAAACTATTGCATTGATTTTGCTCAAGTATAAACAGCAGTAAAGCAAGAAAAAAACTGAAAGACTTTAAACCTGACAAAATTTCAGCCAGGAAAGATAGATAGATGATTGAAAGGAACTAAAAATGACTTCTCCTAGTGATGACCTTAATATAATCAATAGGTTACTGACTTTTAATGAGACATTTTATTTATATGTACTCTTAGTGCTCCCAAGACATTGATTGAAGCAACTGTACAGGAAAAATGAAGTTACACTTTTTGTATGGATGTTAAGAATAACACTGCTCCAACCCCATAAAGCATTTAAAGCTGTGCTTATGTTTCATTTAAGTCAACAGATTATGCTTAAGTATCCTGTGAGGTAGGTTTTATTGCTCTCTTTTACACCTGGGAAAACTGAAGTAGTGACATTAAATTGCTTACTCGGGGCCAAAGAAATCTGTGACGAAACTAGGATCTAGTCTTTGGAAATCCCAGCCAAACCATCTTTCATAAACTAGTTTCTAGTTCATCTGTTATTTTTCTCTCTCTATATATATACACACATATACATATTTCTTTTTATATAAGTATATATACTTATATAAATAATAAGGTAAAAAAAAGTAACATACCTCAAATACTTTTTACTCGAACAGCAGTTTAATATAGTGACACGATTCAGCTACTTCATATTGAGAAACTGGTCACATACAAATATCAACTTTCACAACTTAATTTCCCTTTTGTAATTTTCAAGGGGGGAAAAAGCTCAAAATCCCTCACTGAGGTTCCAGTTTGGGGGGGAAATATGCTATTCGCTTCAAAATAAGAAGTTAAGATGTCTGGATGTCAAGAATATCAGTGGCCTTAGTGCAGCGATTATGCCATAATGGAAAAACCCAGTAGATGCCTGGATCTCCCACCATCCCTCTACTGGAGAGCTCTCAGGCAACCTGCTACTCTTTCAGGTGCATTTAGTATTTGCAGCACCAGCAAATTTGTCTGGGAGGCAAGTCCTCATCTGCCACTCACCAAGAGCAGGCTGTATTAAATTTTTATATTTATTGACATTTCATTACCATAATTGACTGCAGTTGGTTCTCTAGTAGAAGGCACAGGGCTGCCTCCTAAGCAGGAGAATTGGTCCCTTGAGTAGGATTTGCAATTAAAAACAACGCAGAATGGATTTTTTTTTATTGTGTAAATATGATGAGTTGAATTTTCAGCTTTAACTAGAGAATACTGGGTGTGCAGAAGGCTTTTTTCAAGAGTGAGCAAAATTATGAGTCAGTGGAAAGACGACCCCCAAAGGTGTCAATCAGTTTATACAAAATCAACTGTGCATGAAAAAGCCTCCGTTAATGTCTATTCTGAAAAAGCGGTCACATTAAAGAGCATGCTGTCCTGCTTGCTTGGTCCTGTACGAAGAAATTGATACTAAAAGGTGTATTAATTCTTTTACCTTCCAATTCATGATGAAAAACGCTTTTAAAAGACAAAGAATAAAACAGCCTGGACCTTGAGCAAAATGCTTAATTGCATATGGAAGTCTTAGCATTTACTTTATATTGTACCATTAATTTCATTTGGTAAAATCAAATCCACAACTGAAATAAATTATTCTTGCTTCCCAATTAATAGTATTACATTTCACAGTTGATTTTGACATTGAAGATGGTATGTTGACTGGCATTTTTGAAAACAGCAGCTTTGGTGAAGCTTCCACATTACCTAGTTCAGAAGTAAAATGTTGGGCATAAAGTTACAGCTGCACAGACAAATGGCGGCGTGAATTCCTCATGTACCGGTGCACAGTGCTATCTTGCATGATGAATGTAGTAATGATGAAGAAGTAATGATAGAGGCTTAATTGGGTTAGCTCGGTACCAAAGCACTGCCGACAGAACAGCACTGAATAATTTACGCTGCTGCCTGTTCTTGCCATTCTGGTGCTTAAACGGGCATGTTTAAGGTTAGCATGGACATCCCTATGTATGCTATACTGCAGGCCGTGCTGTAGTATACTGTTTGCTAACTGAAGTGCTTAAATCTAAAATTAGATACTTAAAACCTCTGCTCTGCTGCCACCTAACTTTGTGCTTAAAGTCCTCACTGCCTTTAGGCATGGCCAGGACTGTCCAAGTCATGACAGTGATAAGTAACTCTGCGTCCAGCTCACGCTACAGCTCTTTTTAGATTTATGGACTATGTGGTTTTCATCTACCTAAGGCAGCAAAAATAGCCAAGGTGGGATTTGGTAGCGACCAAGATATGGGAAATCTGGGGTCAAATCTCCAGTCCAAAGAATGCATGAAATAAATAAGGCTATAGCCTGGCAACTGGGGCATCTTTCTGAAAGTGAGAGATAGCAAGTTTCTTCAGGTAAACCTGGCACATCTTGTGGATATCTTCTGATCACGAGTATTGGGCAGAAAGGGGGGGACCTTGGCTTGGTTTGGAGAGGAAGGATTTGCTTAGTGCTTCTCTAGGAGGGAACTTCCAGCTGGGAACCCCAAGTAGAAAAATGTGCATAAGTCCCTTGGACAGGCAGCATTTGTGTCACACCTCCCTCCCCAGCATTTCTCAAGGCTACCTCTTAGAGTCACCACCTAGTTGGGTGCTGGCCTTCCCTGCTCCCTGCGTTGCAGAGGTAAGGGCTGGGCGGATGAGGCCGCAGGCTCTGCGAGAGGGCAGGGCAGTACAGAGGCACTAGCAGCAAAGGAAAAGAAGTAAAAAAGCTGATAGTATTAGTAAGAGGGTCATAACTGAAATGGGACCGCAGAGAGACACGGCAATACTACGTATTTTTTCTAAATCCTTTTCTTGATACAGTTGAGAGTAACTTAAAAGTCCAAATCCCTTTAATGTCAGCGAAAGCAAGTTAGGCCAGTGTGGAATGTTTATGAAAATTCTACTTTAAAACAATACGTCATGAGTTCAGCAGCATTTAGACATTCAGCTATCAAATAACTTCTCAACTGATAGAGAGGTAAGAGAGATGGAAGTGACTAATTCTGCATGTTTTTTCTCACATGAAGGTCTCATTTAACACAGTGAGATATTGTTCGAGGCAGAACAAAAGACAAACGTTTTTTACAACATGAAACTATACCCTGGGCTAAATAAATGGTGAGGCTGAAGGCCAGAAATGCAGGGAGCACTTGCGCTTTTTTGTTTTGCAAATGATTTATCATGGTAATGAATGATTCTTGAAGCCAAATCCCTGGTTTCACTGGGCTCAGACTGAAACTTTCTGGTGGAGTCAGGTGGTGGCCTCTGGTATCGACTCCCCTCTATGCCCACAAAACGGAGCCTAACATTTAATGGTGGAATCAGGTTCCTTCCTTCTTCTAAAATTAAATTGTGTTTGATTTGTAGGATATGACAGTGGGGTCATACGGCATGTGGAAATGCTGTGTGGAACTGTACCATCCATTTTCAATGCTTCAGCAAGCTTGCAACAGTCTCCAGAATATAGGATTAGAGTGATTTTACTTGTTGATGGCTGTTACCAGGTACCGACTATCGCTGAATGACATTGCTTTCAGCCAGAACAGGAATTGTGCCCCTGCCGTGGCTGTATACAGTACCTGCGTAATGAACAAATGTTCTAGCAGGCTAAGGTAGTGCAGGTTAGTGAAAGATTGATTTCATATTTAATTTAATAAATTAGATGACCGTGTGTTTGGGGCACAAAGGCAAAGGAGGCAGTGGGTGCCTAGGTGCAGCGACGGGACCGTCCCGCTCCTCCTGCCCCGCTCCGTGCAACCCCGGCCAGCACAGCTGGCTGCTGCTGATGGGGGGCTGCTCCCCCGCCGCTCCCTCCTCCGTTACAAACTGCGCTGAAAGCCTGGGGAGTGGCCTGCAATGGTCTGCCCTGGGTTTTGAAGTCCCGACCCTGCTGAGAGCCTGTGCGTTGGCTCTGGTGTATGGCTACGTGGGTGGATGAGCCTTTCTCTCAGACGGATGCATTCAGCACAGCGTATAGCAAGCAAGTTAATTTACTATCACAACCATAATTACTCTTCCACTGTTTCCTGAAATATATATTTCAGTGGCAACTACAGTGGTTATTAAACTCATTTTGAGCTTTTCATATAATTAATACTTTCATTAAAAACATTTAAAGCAGTATTTGTGTTATGTTTCTAAGAAAATGCACATGGAAAAACACTTTGAAGAGGCACCTATGTAGAAAAATTGAGGAGGACTCAGCATGGACGAAACCAGCAGGTAAGCTTATATCAGGTTTGGATATATTAATTAAAATTGTGATGACTTATACAGCGTAAGATCCTTGTCATTTTAACATGATACACAATAATAGAAGATAATGAATTAAGTTGCCAGTGGACCTTTCCCCTAGGATGATGTTATTGTGCTTGCTAATTAGCTATAATATGCAAATAGTAAGACTCCAAAGTACTGCATTTACTTTGTCTAACTTAGTTTCAGAAAAAGTACATTGGGGGGACTGGAAAAATTCTATGCCCTGTAGTTGATCATATATAGATTCATTTATAGTAGATATATTT
>NW_008795702.1:1519493-1552574 GCF_000699145.1 Aptenodytes forsteri | reverse complement strand
ATATGCAAATAGTAAGACTCCAATGTACTGCATTTACTTTGTCTAACTTAGTTTCAGAAAAACTAGTACATTGGGACTGGAAAAATTCTATGCCCTGTAGTTGATCATATGTAGATTCATTTATAGTAGATATATTTATGTTATAAAACACATAATAATAGAAGTATTACGTTTCATGCAGATAGCTATTTTAATCAGCACCATTAAATTTTCCACTCTAGTAATGGTGACTATTGGGTTCTCCAAATTACTAGTATGAAGACGTTAAAGTAATGTGCAGAACATAGCAAATTACTAGTATGAAGACGTTAAAGTAACGTGCAGAACATGACTAACCTAGAGTACAACAGAATCCATTTCTTTACCAAAGTGTTGCAATGCACTTTGTGTTTTTTATATAGAGATGAGATGGTATGGAATCACTGCTGAGTTTGAACATCCATAAACTTCATCAGAAGACAGACCATCACTGGAAATCTTTTTGTGAATGTTTAGGCAACATCACAAGGGCTGTGCTAACTCAGACTGTTTCTTCAGGAGCTTTTAACCATGTAAGTTCATTTCCCCTTATTACCCTCTTATCTTACACAAATTTCTACTCTACTATTTTAAATCCTTTCCCATCAATGGAAGGCTGGATGAATCCCATCGCTACTCCAATAGGCAGTTGGGACAGACTGATGTGGTGCTTTCTTCTTTGAGTTGGGTCTCTGAACAACCTGTCTCTCATGTTGGGCAAGCTTAGAATCAAATACGGGACTTCACATGAATTTATATGGAGAAATTAGTTCACTAGTATGGGACTTGTATGGAGGACCAGCAGCCTTGAAGAAACGCTGCCAGACTCCAGGCAAATAGCTTTTGTTCTTTTTGTGGGAGCAGTGTGTACAGAATACAGAAGAAGTGTGCGTCCTATGAACACAACGGTTGGCATGTGGGAAATGGAACAGTTCTGGCGTGCAAGGATTCATGTTGGGTGCCCTCTCCATGACTTTTTACTGGAGCTGGAATTTTAGACTTAAAACCATACTGCTATGATGGTTTCATGGCAACATAGTAAAGCAAACGTAAAGTGGGATCAGTTTGTTCACAGGTGTGTCCGTAGCTACTTGGAAGGCTCAAAATGTTTAAAGAATATTTGGACAAACCTGAATTGGGCACTTCATGATTATAACTGAATTTTGATGTGTTTTACCTAGTTTAACTGAGAACATCTAGTTCAGCCCCAAAAAGCAGCTAGCATAATATCTTCATGAGGCATGAGGCACTTCTAACAGCTAGCACAACCTTGTTTTCTTTTCCTTTAGGCAGAAACCACTAGAGTGAGGAACTGTGCAAGCCTGGATACAAGAGAACAAATACTACACTGAACAGCAAAATAATGATTGCTTGACCTTGTTTGTATCCACCCTGAATGAAATCCTGTGTTTGTTTGCCTATGTAAGGACTTCTAGATTTGGCCCCCAAATGCCAATACCTCTTTTTCTGCCAGTTGCAACTATGAAGCCTCACTGACTGAGAGATGGAAGTGACTAATTCTGCATGTTTTTTCTCACATGAAGGTCTCATTTAACACAGTGAGATATTGTTCGAGGCAGAACAAAAGACAAACGTTTTTTACAACATGAAACTATACCCTGGGCTAAATAAATGGTGAGGCTGAAGGCCAGAAATGCAGGGAGCACTTGCGCTTTTTTGTTTTGCAAATGATTTATCATGGTAATGAATGATTCTTGAAGCCAAATCCCTGGTTTCACTGGGCTCAGACTGAAACTTTCTGGTGGAGTCAGGTGGTGGCCTCTGGTATCGACTCCCCTCTATGCCCACAAAACGGAGCCTAACATTTAATGGTGGAATCAGGTTCCTTCCTTCTTCTAAAATTAAATTGTGTTTGATTTGTAGGATATGACAGTGGGGTCATACGGCATGTGGAAATGCTGTGTGGAACTGTACCATCCATTTTCAATGCTTCAGCAAGCTTGCAACAGTCTCCAGAATATAGGATTAGAGTGATTTTACTTGTTGATGGCTGTTACCAGGTACCGACTATCGCTGAATGACATTGCTTTCAGCCAGAACAGGAATTGTGCCCCTGCCGTGGCTGTATACAGTACCTGCGTAATGAACAAATGTTCTAGCAGGCTAAGGTAGTGCAGGTTAGTGAAAGACTGATTTCATATTTAATTTAATAAATTAGATGACCGTGTGTTTGGGGCACAAAGGCAAAGGAGGCAGTGGGTGCCTAGGTGCAGCGACGGGACCGTCCCGCTCCTCCTGCCCCGCTCCGTGCAACCCCGGCCAGCACAGCTGGCTGCTGCTGATGGGGGGCTGCTCCCCCACCGCTCCCTCCTCCGTTACAAACTGCGCTGAAAGCCTGGGGAGTGGCCTGCAATGGTCTGCCCTGGGTTTTGAAGTCCCGACCCTGCTGAGAGCCTGTGCGTTGGCTCTGGTGTATGGCTACGTGGGTGGATGAGCCTTTCTCTCAGACGGATGCATTCAGCACAGCGTATAGCAAGCAAGTTAATTTACTATCACAACCATAATTACTCTTCCACTGTTTCCTGAAATATATATTTCAGTGGCAACTACAGTGGTTATTAAACTCATTTTGAGCTTTTCATATAATTAATACTTTCATTAAAAACATTTAAAGCAGTATTTGTGTTATGTTTCTAAGAAAATGCACATGGAAAAACACTTTGAAGAGGCACCTATGTAGAAAAATTGAGGAGGACTCAGCATGGACGAAACCAGCAGGTAAGCTTATATCAGGTTTGGATATATTAATTAAAATTGTGATGACTTATACAGCGTAAGATCCTTGTCATTTTAACATGATACACAATAATAGAAGATAATGAATTAAGTTGCCAGTGGACCTTTCCCCTAGGATGATGTTATTGTGCTTGCTAATTAGCTATAATATGCAAATAGTAAGACTCCAAAGTACTGCATTTACTTTGTCTAACTTAGTTTCAGAAAAACTAGTACATTGGGACTGGAAAAATTCTATGCCCTGTAGTTGATCATATGTAGATTCATTTATAGTAGATATATTTATGTTATAAAACACATAATAATAGAAGTATTACGTTTCATGCAGATAGCTATTTTAATCAGCACCATTAAATTTTCCACTCTAGTAATGGTGACTATTGGGTTCTCCAAATTACTAGTATGAAGACGTTAAAGTAATGTGCAGAACATAGCTAACCTAGAGTACAACAGAATCCATTTCTTTACCAAAGTGTTGCAATGCACTTTGTGTTTTTTATATAGAGATGAGATGGTATGGAATCACTGCTGAGTTTGAACATCCATAAACTTCATCAGAAGACAGACCATCACTGGAAATCTTTTTGTGAATGTTTAGGCAACATCACAAGGGCTGTGCTAACTCAGACTGTTTCTTCAGGAGCTTTTAACCATGTAAGTTAATTTCCCCTTATTACCCTCTTATCTTACACAAATTTCTACTCTACTATTTTAAATCCTTTCCCATCAATGGAAGGCTGGATGAATCCCATCGCTACTCCAATAGGCAGTTGGGACAGACTGATGTGGTGCTTTCTTCTTTGAGTTGGGTCTCTGAACAACCTGTCTCTCATGTTGGGCAAGCTTAGAATCAAATACGGGACTTCACATGAATTTATATGGAGAAATTAGTTCACTAGTATGGGACTTGTATGGAGGACCAGCAGCCTTGAAGAAACGCTGCCAGACTCCAGGCAAATAGCTTTTGTTCTCTTTGTGGGAGCAGTGTGTACAGAATACAGAAGAAGTGTGCGTCCTACGAACACAACGGTTGGCATGTGGGAAATGGAACAATTCTGGCGTGCAAGGATTCATGTTGGGTGCCCTCTCCATGACTTTTTACTGGAGCTGGAATTTTAGACTTAAAACCATACTGCTATGATGGTTTCATGGCAACATAGTAAAGCAAACGTAAAGTGGGATCAGTTTGTTCACAGGTGTGTCCGTAGCTACTTGGAAGGCTCAAAATGTTTAAAGAATATTTGGACAAACCTGAATTGGGCACTTCATGATTATAACTGAATTTTGATGTGTTTTACCTAGTTTAACTGAGAACATCTAGTTCAGCCCCAAAAAGCAGCTAGCATAATATCTTCATGAGGCATGAGGCACTTCTAACAGCTAGCACAACCTTGTTTTCTTTTCCTTTAGGCAGAAACCACTAGAGTGAGGAACTGTGCAAGCCTGGATACAAGAGAACAAATACTACACTGAACAGCAAAATAATGATTGCTTGACCTTGTTTGTATCCACCCTGAATGAAATCCTGTGTTTGTTTGCCTATGTAAGGACTTCTAGATTTGGCCCCCAAATGCCAATACCTCTTTTTCTGCCAGTTGCAACTATGAAGCCTCACTGACTGCGATCACAAATCTAATGGGGAAAAAATTTTATATATATATATATAAAATAAAAATGACTAATTTCCAAGAACAGAAGAAGTAATAGCTTTCCATTAGATAGCCTATGACCAGTGTATGTATTTTTAGCCATTTCTTAGGATGAACAACAAAAAGCCTGTTTCCTTATCTACTTTTTTTGCCAGCTCCTTTCTCTTGTCCTTCGGAGACACTCCTTCCTCTAACACTCCTCTCTTGTCCTTCGGAGACACTCCTTCCTCTTCCACTCCTGTAACTTTTTGTACAACAGAGGTACTTCTGCAAGGGTGATCTTTCTTTGTGATACAGTCATCTGTAGCCCGCAGTTTGAAAGTTCAGCTGCCTCTTGAGAACCTTTTCAGTGGCAAGGTGATCTTTCCTTGAACTTGCAAGCCTGTTCCCTAGACAAACAGATTCTCCAAAGGCCTCAGCAAATACAGCTACGCTGGGATAGTAGAAGCCGCCTCTGCAAGTGGGTGAGTCTAACAGAGATTACATTGCCACGGAAAATTCCCCAGGCCGCACGTCACCACCTTTCAATAAGGTACAGCTGAAAGATCTACAAAGTATCCCATCTAGCCACAAAATTCTGATCTAAACTGAACTTAAATTTTGATTTGCTTCAAAAGACAATACTGTCAAGATCTTGGTTATCTCTCATGCTCTTCTCTGGTGCTATGCTTTATACTACAAATCCAGGTGTAAAGGTGTATTTGCGTGATGCCTTTAACTAAATCAGTAGTTTCAACAATCTCAAAAAAGTCTGAGATTTAGGCAGGTTTTTGGACGGCCTTTTTAATCTGAAAGGCTTTGACCAAACTCAGCAGAGGGAAGATTTGGCAGCAATGAGTAGAGTGTAGGTACGAACAAAATGAGCAGCTTGTATCTGGGCAGCCGAGGCTACAATTCATGTGTTGTGTGTTGAGTGCCACATGAAAATGCATGAACAATGATATTCTGTACAGAGCTTTAGTATCTACCCTGTGTGTGCTGGACCTTGGAAGCTGGCAGTGCATTGCTGGTGTAGAAGATACAAAAGGAGAGTGCTCAAGCTGGAGGAATTAAAGTTCTATAATTAGAAATGGTCTGTTAAAATTACATGCCACATGGCAAGCCTACGAAACCTGGCGTGTGAAGAGCATATTGGCAATGATTTACAATTAACCACCACATTGCAAATCACTCCTTAGCTGTTTTCTATTATGAAATTTGGAGAGTTGTAAAATGCATTTGTGCTACTTTATTTCCTTTTGAAATGGTAATTGCTACTGCTGAGGGGCAGTACTTAGTGCAGAAAATGAAGTGTGCAGCATAGGGAGGAACTTGTTTCTGAGGAATTGCCGAGGAATTGTAATGATCTGAAAAAAGTGCTCTCTTGAAACACATACACACAAAAGAGCTTCATTTATGAAACTCCAACCAAATAAATAACAAAATAAAACAAAACACAGTTGTCTTTTGTGCAAAGGCCAATGCTTACTACCTTGTTGCTGACTGCACTTTTTCCCCATCAAAGTGGGAACAGTGGATTGACACTGGGTAAAACTCATAAGTCAATGGCTTGAGGGAAATGCAGATGTATGGAAATGTGATAGGAATGCCCTAAGGTAATGGGTTTTGAGCCAATGCATTGAAAATTATCGAGTGTACTTCTAACTACTAGCCCATTTTAGGTACCTAGTATAGAACTGGCAGTGTATGGCCCTGGGGAACTGGATGAAGTTTGACTTTTGTGTCTGAGGAACAGAGGCTGTGCAGCCTAAGTGGAGAAAGCAGGTATGTTCTAATTAAGTGGTGATAAGTTCCCTCCTTACAGCTTCCCCTTTGATTGTGATTGTAAAAAGGACTGTGTTTATGAGCAGCTTTTATGGAGGGATATATTAATGAAAGCAAGGAGTGAGGCTTCTGAGGTCTTAAATTTGCTAACTTGTGACAATAATCATGATCTCTCAGGTAATAAAGTAGGCTATCTAGCTCAGGTTCTCAGTTTAAAGTTAATATCTTTGAAAGCCAGATGATTGACTGTAATTTTCCTCATAGTGCTTTGCTGGTAGCAGTAAATAAAAACATCTACAGCACTTTTCATTAGAAGTGTCAGAGTGCTTTCCATGCCTTAATCAATTAATTTTTATGAGATGGTGGCATGGTTATTTCCCTTTCTCTACTGGAGGAACTGAAAGGATCAGGGCAGCAACCAGGAATTATGCAGCATTTAGTGCAATAGCAAAGTCTCATAATGCCTGGGTCTAGAAGTGTGGCTTTCCAGAGTTATTTTACAGTTAACACAGAGGAGTCAGACACAGTCATAACTGTCCTTTCATAAATACATTTGAACTGGCATTGTGTCTTAGAATGACAACAGACGGAGTTGATGGTGCCAAGGTGGTCCTCCTTGACACTTAGGAAAAGAAGCCGTTGTTTTGGATCAGCTTGGCTAAACAAGTAACTCACAACTGAGCTGCAATGCGAAAAGGCAGTATACAGCAGCTGAAGCCAGGAATGGCTCAGAACAAGCAATTTAGAAGCACTGTCCAGGCATGTAGGGATGATGTTAAAAAAGCCAGTGCTCAGCTGGAGTTGAGACTTGCAAGGGATGTCAAATTGCTAGTTAGGGGATGAACAAGGAAACTGTGGGACTGCTGCTGGGTTCAGCTGGTGACTTAGTGGCAGCAAACACAGACCGGGCTGAGGCACTCAGGGCCGCCTTTGCCTCAGTCTTTACCAACAAGGTCTCCCAGGCTCTGTGCTTTGCAGCAGGGCTCTAGGAGGAGGAGAGTGACCAGCATCGGGTATAACTTGGAAAAAAAGAGATCTAGACCAGAGCTAAGGAAAAAACTTTCTCTCCATGAAGACGGTCGGGCAGTGGTGCTGGCAGCGCAGGGAGGTTGTGCAGTTTCCATCCTTGGGGGTTTTCAAAGCCAACTGGACAAAGCCCTGAGAAACCTGGTTTGAGCAGGGGGTTGGACTGGAGACTCCTTAAAATCCCTTCCAGCCTGGATTATTCTGTGATTTTAAGATTTGTGGCTCTGGCAATTCTAGATATTTTAAACCTTCTGCTTAGCTCACCCAGCTTTGTCCATCTAAATAAAAGAGGTTCTTCAATGAATGATTTTCACCCATGAAAATCATTTAAATAGATGGTGTTTTAAAGTAAATGCTTTTGAATGACAAATTGCATACAACTCGCGTACTGGCATAGTAGTGGCATTTCTGCAATACCTCAACTACCAGCGGTCTTTCCGTGAGCATGTGCCATGCACAGCCCAGCGAGGGCAGGCGCAGTCCGTGCAGCTGTGCCCACCCCTGTAAGCAATCTGGCTTTTAATCCAGGGTGACAGTGACCAGAGATGAATGAAATCAGGACAATACAGTGGCATTACGTGTAGATTTCAGCCTCTTTCCAGTTTCAAAAAGAGCAGCCAGGGACTGCATATTTACTTCAGGTCTGGTGTCTCCCTATTTCTCAAGGAGAATTTGTGGTGCATACATGGGAGTGTGTTCTCCAGCTGTTAGCAAGCGTGAAATGGGAAGGAGTCCATCCATCAGGAAAGGGACGGACTGACTGTAGAGTTCTTGTTTGGTGTTCTCGTAATATGGCTTCTTGCTCTCCAGGCAGCCTAAGTGCGCAGAGGAATGTGCAGAAGATGATGGGAGACTCCGGGGGTGCTTGCACCAACTTCAAAATTACAAACTTTGGCATAGGAAAACAAAATTGGGTTGAAAGGAGGATGTATTAAATCTATTTGACAAACCTGGGGCAAAAATGGGTGCAGTCAGTCCAATTTAGCCAGGTTTTAATTTAGTTGGAGAATATAATTCTGCCTGGAAATATACAACTTCCAAAACCAGCTGATGATTTGCAAGCAGTACATTTAATAAGCATCCTGCTACCTGTTGTCCAACAGCGATGAAGTGCTCTGCTTTGCCTTGAGATATCATGTACAGCTGGGTTTTTTTTGCAAGAAAAGATAAAAGTGACTAATGAAGTAAGAATTATTACTGTGGAAAATGGGGACAATGGCTAGAATTTAAGGGTATTTAGATGTCTCTAATGATTTCAGTGGGACTTAGGCACTCAGTACCTTCAAAAACTAGCTAATCACATAACAAATGAGACACTAATTTAGCAGTTCTCTCAGGAATAGAAAACTGTCAATACACTTACAGCTTTATAAACAAAGGAATAAGCAAGCACCCTCTGTGGTAAATAAAATAATTACTGGTACAATTGTCCATGTTTTGCAGATGATGAAATGGAAAGGGGATCAGTAATTTTCTCAATAGCACCAATATAAATCAAGAGTCATGAAACTAATTTTTGTTCATACAATTAGGGAGTATAGCTTTATCTCAGATAGGTTAGTGTCTTTCCACAAAGGTGCAGGAGTCAGTTCCATAGCTAGAATTTGAATTTGCCCACTTCTTTTCTTGGACAAGTTGATCATTTCTCCCTTCTACTGTACACCTTTTAATCATAAATGCAAGCAGTTATTTCTCCTTCTGATTCTTACAAAAAACTTGTTCTTAGTGTTAAGAAATGGCTACAGTTTTAAAATTGTAACTAAAGGTGTGAACAGATTCCATGATTTTTTTTCTGTTAAAACCAGAATAAGAAACTTAGGAATAAGGTTCTTATTTTACTGTCAAGTTCTTTGTGCTTTGGAAAGTATGAGGGAGACAAAACTTTCTATTTCCTTTGAGTTTTCTCACAGTTTTCCTAATATTTGCCACATTATTGCTCTTGCATTTTGGGAGATCTATGCATCTGACACCTGAAGAAAATTAACCCTTGGAAAGCTGTGCAGAAACTGCAGGGTGCCTACCCTGAGACAGCTCCTGAGACAATACCTGCATTTATAGCCTGTGGACTAAATAATTTTCTTGGGATTAGATGTCTCAGCTCCCCAGTTTCTCACGCATGTGCATACTTCTTTAAAAGCAAGCTATTTCTGAGGTAGTAGCTGCAGGTTCTTTAGGTTTCTGACCCAGCTAGTGATTCTTTTGAGTAAACCACAATTCTGAAGGGAAAATAAGCTGTAATTGCTTAGACCTAAAGCATCAGGTTTGAGAGTTTTGTTGTTGTTGCTGTCGGAAACCATTTTAGCCCCAAGGAAATACAACTTCTCGAGAAACACTTCTCATCTGCTATTTTTCAATTACTGAAGTATACAAGTATATATGATTATATCTGCTTTTATAAGTTTAACTGTAATCAGCAGACTAGGAACAGAGTGCACAAGTCATTTTATCTGCATTATTTGTGGAGAATCTCTGAGAACACAGGAGTGCTTCTGACCCTGTTAAACTCCTGCTATTTTGAAAATGATTATTAAAAAGACATCAATACTTCTCTGAGCCCACATACTCACTTGTTGCCCGGTAACCAGAAGGATGGAGCCTTCTTTCCCGTGTACCACTTGCCGGTAAATGTGATCTAGAATTAAGAGTTCACTCCAGCAGTTCTGAAGCAACTTCATTTGGTCATCAACCTGTAAAGCAAACACGAATGTTGGTGGCATCACTCTGGGAGTAAGTCTTACATCACACTACGGGGTCAGTCCTTCTTCAAGCATCTGGTTAACATAATGAGAACAGAAATGCTATCAAAAATTATTCATCCACAAAATTGCTATTCTCAACTGAATGAATAGGGCACTGCTGAAACCCTTATCTGTAAAATGTGTAGAATATTTACTACTGATTCTAGGAAAGCAGAACTACGTCATTGTTATGCAAAGTAATAATAATAGTATATTTACGAAATGCTTATGGAAATGGGATATTATTTTTACCCGAAACAAGAATAGCAGAAATAATGCTAATGTGAACTTTCCCATACTCCCCATCCTTGAACGTCAGCTTCTGGAAATAATGAGGAATCTGCAGATTCAAAAGCATTTATTCCTGCAGCAAGCCCAAGTCAGAGATAGGTCCCTTGCAAAGGAAAAAGTGAAGAGAGAGGTAAACAGTCCCTCTAAGAATAGTTGTGGTTCTATGAAAAAAGAAGAAAACTTCTTCATAAACAGAAGCTGAGCAGCTTCAGGTGTCACCAGTAGGGCAAGAAAGGGCTGTGCCCAAGGCAGTGGTGAGCAGTGAGACATACCACTGACTGCGTTTGGTAACAGAAGGAACACACTGGGCACTCAGCACGAGCAACCTACATTAAGTTTTTGCGCAATGTTATTTGGGATGTACATATTATAGGACAACAAAGCATATCACTAAACTGACCCCTATTGCAACTGGGTTGCATTCAGTTTTATTCACCTTAGAGACTGAAAAATAATTGAGATTTCCATGGAAATGGGAGGAAAAAAATCACGAATCAGTGGAAGGCAGACTATGAATTTAAGTCATGGTAAGCACCAATATCCTCTGGACCTTCTTACTGAACTTAATGATTTCTTCCTAAATTCAAACAAAGTCTTAGGCATGTGTCCTGAAAGAGTTGAGAGATGTGTACATTAGCCTTGCTACAATTAAGTGTCTGGTGCAGATGTGGTAATAGCATGTATATAGTTAAAAGGACTCTAAGAACCTGCATAGAGAGCAACTGCTGAACAGATTAAAAATGCTATAAATAGGAGAAGTTGAAAAAGAAACTAGCAAAGAGAATATTTAAAGTGGAGAAATGCCTAGAATTTCTGAGACATGGAACTATTAAAATTGTTTTTCAGGGGTTCTAATTTCAATCGCTTTAGAACTAGATTTGATAATGCACAGGACACCGCATTATAAGGAGCAATCTTGCATGAGCTGAATTAGATAATGCAATAGATGTTTTCAAATTTTATCAGCTACGACCTAATGAATTTTTGAACTTTATTCTTTCAAGCTTGTTTTCTGGTTGTTTGGTAGAGAGGGAAGTAACGTTTGTTACTAATAGATTTTCGTAGTGTCACCTGTGACAGTTATCTAGTATTCTCTCCCTCTTTCCAGTCACTTGCCATATAGCTCAGCCTTTAACATCTTAAACATCGAAGTCTCTGTTTGCCTCCTTCATTCATCTTAACTTCCCTTCTCCCCACTCACAGCCTTCTCCCAACTGTTCTTGTCCCAGTTTCTCCCCCTTAGGTATCTGTCTCAGGCTATTCCCTCTTGCTGGACTGTGCAAGCAAATGAAATCAGGAGAGAAAGGGAGCAGATTAGCACAAAGCCAGTGGGGAGAAAAGGGAAGAAGAACCCATTTGCAGCAGATCACGTTCTCCTGCACAGCCTGCACTAGGACCTTCAGTTCTTGCTTTTGCCTGCTCCATGACTGCAGCAGGTATCTGTGCTGGAAAACTGCACAACTCATTCCCTCCACTACTGCTTTACCTAGAGGATGATATAATTTTCATGGGGTTTTGTTTTGTTTTACTTTTAATTTTATTTTTATCCCCCACCTTTGCTCTTTTTAAAAAAAAAAAAAAAAAGGAAAATTATATCCGAATAGCTATGCCAAAATAATAGCTTAAGGTTGCAAAATCAAGCACTGCAGAACTGTATTAAGATTGTCTGTCCTATTCTTATTTTATCTTCAACCTGCCTTTGCGTTATAACAGATTTTAATGCATAGACACAAAAGGGCTGAATTAGTATTTTGCAAACACTCTCGGTTCTGATATTTCAAATGCATGCTTTGCCTTTCCAGTATTAAGAATAATCTTTTAGCGCAGTTGCTGTTCTGCCTACAGTCACAGTTAAGACATGTATGCTCAGACAACTCCTATAAGCTACATATCCATTGGCAGCAGAGGTGGAGGAAAGAAAGAGGTGTGGACTCTGTAGGTGGATATATTACTAAGTCAAAGTAAAGCTAGCGCTATCACAAACTCAGCCTTGCTCCATCCCTATGCTGTCTGTGGCCATGATAATTCATTTCTGTTCAGATCACAGAGCAAGGCTGATTCTGTATTAAAGATCTCTTCCTCTGCCCACAACGTGTATCTGACTACAAAACCATTTCAACCAAGTGACTTGTTAGCTCAAGAGAGGACAGTAAATTACCACATTGATACACTCCCTACCAAAACTTGGGCCAGGTTTAAAATAAGGCATTATTTGAAGAAAATGTTTGAAATTTACAGATTCTAGTACTCTTGCTTCTTACGTGAAACTGTTTTGTGATCATTTTCTCCTCTGTACAACAAGGTGTTACAAAAATCGAATAAATCATGCTAACATGATAATTTCATGCAAAATTAGCATTTCACACAAAGCTATCACAGCTTACATCTGAACGAAACAAACTGTGAGACAGTTTAAACAGCATCCATGTCATAACTAATACCTGAATAAGAGGTCAAGCATTTGATTATATTATAAATGACATATTTGCAGCTAACCCATCTGTCTCAGCCACAGGCTTTTGAAAACAAACTACACTTTACAGGTCTGGCTTTCTGAAGGCCCCAACAGCAGCTAGTCTGCAATCAAAGCTTACCTCCCAAGCTTTATCATATCATTACCGAGCCAGTGCTGTGAGAACAGTATGAGATGGCAAAATCACAAAAAAAAAATGTTTTGCACATAGTCTGTTCCTGCTGTTCTACAAGACTCATAAAACTAGCAGCAGCGAACATCTGCTAGTGGTTCACAAAATCTGCTCCTCCGTATTCACTGTAATTTAACCAGTGAAAGCCTGTAAAATGGATAGCATAAAAAGCACAATACACATCCGAAACACAGTATTGCCTTCAGAAGACTATTAGATCCAGCTGCTTTTGCCATTTTAAGAAAGCTGGCAGAGCAGCAGAATGCTTCCCAGTTTGCACTAGGAAGAAACAGAGATGACTTTAAGGAGGGTCATGGATTACTAAAATGTAGGGCAAGTGATCAATTCCAGCCTATATTTCTGAAAGGCATGTCGATGAGGAAAAACACATACTTTATTTCTGCTAACGCATACGAAATGAAAAATAGAAAACAACATAGATCACACTGAACAAAACAGTATCACGTCACTTCTTATGTTAGAATGAGCTGGTAAACTTTATGACGTGTGTAACTTCAGCCAGAACACAAACACCTTTGTGTTTCCGTGGCACGTCAATAAATGAGTTGCAGAAGCGTATTATCTGGCAAAATGAAAAAATCAGCCTTTCACCGAAACAAGTATGGGCCTTAAACTGATCCTGAAGGCAAAGAGGCTTAAGTTTTGGTGGCCGAAGTGGAGAGTGAGTTCTGAAGAGGAAAGTCCTCTGCAGAAAAAGCACCTTGTGGACTTCAGTCTTCTGCCTCCAAAGCCAAAGCATGCTAGTCCACCATTAACAGGGTAAGCAGCAGAAAAGATAAGATTCTGTCACCAAGATAACTTAGCTCCAGTCTGGGACTTCCCTGTAATCAACATCATTTTTAATCATGTTCTACATTGAATTAGAAACAAGCTCATAAACTTGTACTACTGGCTAAACTTTGAGATCTTTCAGTTTGTGGAGATCTTTAAGAGTATTATCAATGTTTTAACAACAACGAGAAAAAAGTGCCCTTTGTCCCAACTACTGGGAATGCTTGTAAATAAAAATTGAACATCATACGGCCAACAACCGTCTGCTGCAAGAACACTCCCCAAATTTGCAGCTGCTCCCTGCCATAACAGAACATTGACACGAGGATAATGTAACCCATGTCTTACCTAAGCAAGTTGTCAAATGAGATACCCATTCGACAGCTATCTAGCCTCGAGCAAAAGCGTGAGTGAATACTGTGCCCGAATGGTTAAATTTAGGTTCTCTCTGACCAGTGGCATTCAGATGAAGACACACCAGCGGGGATAGCATAACTGGAAATTGCTGCTGAAGAAAAGGCTTTTAAGGAAAGATGTGGAGGAAGCTAAGGGAGGGTGTGTGACTCAAAAGAAATAGGAGATTGTTTCCAGCATGCAGGGTGGCATGAAAGAGTAATAATGTTATGAGTATGAAAGGAGTAAAACATCACACTTGTAAAACTGCTGCTAAGTGACAAGGGAAGCAAAGAGAGTGCTTAGGAGGAGCACCTAAAGGAGGGGAATGGAGAGGCAGTGCGGTGAGAGAAGACATAAGGGAAGTTGGATGTCATGTAAAACCTTGAAGGTGAGGATGATGAGACTGGATGAGATGCAGACTTAAAGGGTTTGTGTGGCAGTAAGAAATGCTGCTGGGGCAGAGAAGGAGCAAGTGCTTTGTGTTAGAGAAGCAGAGGATGGCGGTTGTCACCAGCACAGGCGGGAGAAGTCCCAGAGGTGAAAGTGGGCATGTGCCCATTGTCTACTCTCTCAAACGGTATGGATACAAAGGTCGAGCAAAGAATAGCTTTCTGATAGCATTAATACATGGCAATAGGTAAATCCTACTTCCTGTACCAAAATCCTATTTACCTATGCTTACAGTGAGGACAAGGAAGCATGTCAGGATTTGGAGTCATCCATAACCTTGTATCTCATGCTGTTTGGACTACTTGTAGCATATTCCCCAGGTCATAAGCTGGAAGACAAATGGTCATTGCCACAACCACCCAGCGCCATCCCACTGTGCTGCCTACTAACTACCAAGCTAGCCAGAATAAACTAACATAAGAGCATAACTCATTATGCAAAAAGGGTCTCCCAGCATCTGGAACGCTGATAGGTAAACAGGCAGACGTGGTGAATGAGACACTGCGCAGTCAGTTTGCCCGTGCAATATCCACTGGCGGGTGTTTTGCGTACAGGCACATGGCAGGATGCAATGCACTATATTCTGACAAGGTTTAAACATTCTTGTCCTTCCCGCGTTGACCTGGAAACATATCTTCCGTGACCTCATGGTAGAAATGTGCACAGTTTCAGTATTAATTGACAATATTTCAGTATTGTGACCTCTGCGAAAGAAACCTCTGGCGCGCTCTCTCTCTCTCTCTCCCCCCCCCGCGCCAGGAGGGAATCACTACTTGCACAGCCTATTTGCCGCAGCACTCGGGAAGGGCTGGCTGCAGCCTGCATGCTCCCCTTGTTGTCCCAGCCATTGGCCATCCCAGCTTTTCTCAGTAAAGCACCAGAGCAGAACTGCTGTACGGCTGGGTCGGGAGGAGTTCATGTGTCTTAGGACAGGAATGGATGAAGGTGGGTCACAGTGCAGTAGGAGAGTCTATGCCCCAAGCATGGGAGGGTCACTGTGCTCCCGACATTAGCTTACTCTTCAATTTCACTACAAAATAGTGTTCCCCATTTAAAACCTAAACAAAATCAGATTTGTGAAAAGAGAGAGAGAAAGAGATGTGACCCGTCCTCCAAGTCCATTGACCTTTTTTCCCGGGGGTTTAATAGAACCATGGAGCCTGGTGGAACTGTGACACTTCTTTGTGTCCACTGTGAAAGATTCACGTGGTATTGCTCATCTGCACAGTGAACTTCATACGGCTAAATATCTGAATACAGGTTTGAACACAGGATTCCCTGGCGGCATGCCCGAGTTCCTCCACTGCCAGCTGGAATTATAAGGTGACTTTAAATCACTTTTCTGAGTTCTCCGCTAACAAGGATTAGAAAACAGGCATGCATGAGAATACATTTAGATGCAATTATTAGTTTGCATAATTTATCTTACAAGCCACGTAGGATATTTCCAGGACTGGAGGAAATAGACTTTCAATTTGAAGTGTAAAGGTCTAATCCTAAGCACTGTGGTGACACACTATCTCTTGGCGGGACAAAAAGATTGTCTGGGGTTGGGGATGGGAGTGTCACATTTGTCTGCTAAACCCTGGACTCCCACTCAGCTGGGCCCTGAGCTTTTGGTACGGGGCTCAGTGGAAGTTTGTCAGGCTGGTTGAGGCCTCTGTTGACACTGCAATACACAATTACGCATTATCAATTGTAGTTAAAGGAAAGACTTATCTCAGAAATGCTGGTTACTCATCTGAAAAACTATTTGTGCTGATGTTATAGATGAGGAAGGCTAGTGCGACACAAGAGTAGTATTGTTGTAGAGTGTATGCTTCCCACAGCACAGAACGTTAATCATTATAAACTTTTGTTTTCTCTGAAGAACGTTGAAATTGCCAAACAGTAAAATGAAGAATAATGTGTATGCTTTGCTGAAATGCACCTTAATCTTATCAAAACTACACTGTGTCTTTCTTTTAGGAAAGTCTTTCACAATATTTAGCATACTGTAACCAACAACTGCAGATTTATTACAATTTTTCTTCTGAAGAGGTGTTTTCAGCCTGTTACTTGATGAATTACCTGTTAAAAGTTTCGGGGTCATGTTTTTTTTGTGTTGCTCTAAGTTAAATATTTTCCTCATAATTATTGCTGCAGATTCAGTTAAACAATGCACTCACCTTTTACCCAGTCTACACCTCCCTTTCTGAGAAGTTGGAGAATCCTTTTTCATCTCTTTTCATTTGCATCAACTTGCACTATAGGTTTGGACTTTTCTGCCACTAAAAATTTAAAAGGGTATCTAATGATTAAAAAAAAAAAAAAAAGGATGATTGAAATTTATGTGATAAAACTGTGTTGGATTCAGCTGAACTGTTTTTACTTATGCTTCTAAAAGGGAATGCCAATATAGAAATAACATAAAGCATTCATCTCATAGTGCCACTTTTAAATTCTACGGCCATTGAATAGCCATTTCCTAGTGAATATGAAGTGATTAAACATCTGTCTGAATTGCTCAGCCTGAAGCATACAGGTTCAAGGGATGGTTGAACTTTCTTTCAAATGTAGTTAGGAGATCACTCACAAGTCATTGCAGACATATAGCTCGAGTTTTTACTCCATTTTCTTATGCTATAGTGAAGCAAATCGCTCCAAATCAAAGTTTTATAAGACAAGTGCACTCCAGAGGCTAATTTTTACTCCTGAATGCATGCACGGTTTCCAAATCGTTACATAGGTAGGGAAGGATTTGGACTCTCCAGATGGGTTGCTGCTAACAGTGGGAAACCTCCCGTGCAAGGTTGCTGTCAAAAAGCAGCACCTAACAGCCGATGCGGTTTTAAAAGTAAATGCACGTAACTTTCAGAATCAGTGAATGCCCTAATAAAATGTGATTACTACCTGTAACCTCAGTAATAAAATGCTACAAAGTTCAAGAAAAAATGATTTAATATTAACTATGATTGTTCCAGCTCTTTACTAGAAACCTGTTTGTTATATAAAATTTCTCGGTAAAGGCAGGGAGTGATCTTTACAAGCCCATGTTGGGTTGGACGACTGTCCTGTTGCTGTCTAGCTCTAGTGTGAAGTGAGTATGAAATCTGTCCACGTTTGGTAGCATTTCACATTTTTTCATGATTTAAAAATGAAAGGAAATATAACAATACTTCAGTGTGTGCCTTTTCCTGCTCCTTTACAGCATGTAAAGAGGCTGTTATAAAGGTGCAATTATACGATGTGTGTGCCTGCGCGTGCGTGTGCGTGCGTGTGTGTGTGTGTGTGTATACCGCTTCCTCCAATAACTGCTGAATCTATCAGTCAGTGTCAGCTTATTTCAACAGGGCGTTCATCTACCCAAGATATTAAGTTCCTATATGCCTTGTGTGAGTCAGTATCCAGACAGAGGAAAGTAACTGCTGGGTGCCATGCTGAAAGAAAAGCTAATATGCTTACCCGTTATTGAACAGCAGAGAGCCGAGAGAGAGGAAGAGAGAAGGACTAAAATGCTTCATTAACTCCCTGCTCATGGAACCATTAGTATTTGGAATATCGAGCCGCTTTTCAGTTTTTTAAAGGACATAGATAAGGAATTTATAGCACAAAGCCACATTATACCTTTGAAAATCCCCACACTTTCACCCTTCCAAAATGTGAAGCGGTGAGTATGTGGTGCCCGTGCTCTGAATGGCATGTGGTGTCTCCTGCTTAGCGGATGCACACGGGGGGAGTGATGGCTTCACAACAGCTTCTCCCCTCGCATGCCCCTGGGCAGCTATGTGTAAGATCACTGTGAAAGGGGGGATCAAAGCAGCAGTGACCAGCCATTTCCCAGTTTCAGTGCTAATCTTCCACTGAGCCAAAATACTTTAATAAAAAGCAGCCTTGAGCATCAGTTCACACTCATCCCATTTTTCTTGCAGGAACGTAACACAAGGTGCGTGAGACCAGGGGCCTCAGATTGCTGAAGGGAGGATGGGCAAGCAGCAGATGGTGATCCTACTAAAGAATAAGACCTCTCTTCTTTTATGGATTTTTGGACTCCATTTAGAGAGTATTCCCCTCTATTAAGGAGAAGGTAAATGATAAATCTCAGTTCTTCAAACATCAAATGAAAGGGCTGTTGCGATAAACTTTGTGTGTGTGTGTATGTGTATATATATTATATGGTGCATCAAATGCAACATATAACACTCCTATTTTTTTCTCCTTTCCCTCACATTTATCTCTATGCAAACTGCATGAAAATGACTTAGTATTTCACAGTCAGCATTATTTCTGATGAATTATAAATGTGTTTTTCTTAGGTTCTTTTTGGGTGGGTTTTTTTAACTGAAAATAAGAAAAAGATTTCTTTTTAGTCCCAACTGAAAATTTTGCTTACAACGCAGTGTTTCTTCCCTGTCAAAGTGAATGCAAAGTTAAGGAAAGAGGAAAATTAATTCTTAATTCTTCTTCTCAGCATCTGTTTCACAGGGTGAAGAAGGAGGTGCCTTTTTCAGGACTGGACCCATAGAACTGACCTTCAAAATCCTGCTCCTGTGAGTATCTCTACTGATGTTAGTACAACGTAAGTTTATGCATAGTTGGGTCTAGAATTTAAAAAAAACTCAGATAATGCTATGTAGGTTGTGTAGCAATTTTGGTACTAAAGCTGTTTTGTTCCCTTGAATCACTCCGGGAATACACCTGTGTTTTCTGATGTCAACAAACTAACTGCAGAAATGTGCTGGGCCATATTCTTAACTCTTAACTTGCACAAACATAAGTCTTTTGACTTCCGCATAAACAAAATCAGAATTAGGCCCACTCGATTCATCGTTAACCTTGCGGGTCTGATCTGCTTTTTAGGATGCACAGTGATGTCCTCTGGGGAATCAGAAGACTAGACTGAGCCTAGTAAATTTTATGGTACTGCCGGTGAATTTATTCTCAATATATTGAATCAGCAGTTTCACTCTATTGTACAATAGCCTTCGATTAAGGTCTTCTCCAAGTCACACATATTTTAGTATTATCTGAAAGGATTTCTAATATCTAATGTTCCTTTCCTGTTTGGTGATTTATTGGATAAATTATGATTTCATTTTTCTTACAGATACCCCATTTTTCCAGCTGACACTTATCCTAAGAGGCTGTAGGTAAATTTTGCCTCCTACATTAGCTCTCATTTATACAATTTCTTAGAAAACAGCAACATCAAATTTCAACAGAGATCAATACAACACACATGGGTGGATTGTTAATATTAAAGACAAAGTCCTAGTAAGAACTAAATTTATTTTCCACAAAATAAATATTCTATTAAAACTCAATCAACTAAGTATAATATGGAAAATATTTTCAACTTGTGACACAAGAGACATGCTAATTTCAGAAAGACTCTTTAATATGGTAACAGGCAGGCAGAGTGATCTCAACACACTTAGGGTCCTGTTCTTTCAAGTGCTGCATGCCCCAGAACAGGTTTTTTCATGCATTAAGACAAGAGTTACTTAAATTGGCTCTTGTTTAAATTACACTATGTGGTTACTCTTCTGTTTAATAGGGTTTGCGTTTATTTCCAGTACAGCTCTTCAAGGGGGTGTGGAGTATGGGAAAAGGGCAAGCTATGAGAGAAGTGTAACCTTACTCTTTTAACAGGTGACACCTACAAAGGTTGGCTTGTGTACCCAGTGTGGGACTGTATTCACAGTTATACTGATGGGAATATGCAAATAATCTTCTGATGTCCTGACTAAAAAGGAGATACTTTAATATTACAGCAGTGTAAATGAGGGAAAAATATTTTTCCAGGTAAGTATTAGTGATACCCAGGGTTGGACACCGAAAAACCACACAAAGAATCTAATACACTGGATGTTCCATACCATTTCTAGTTACCATCAGATCAGCAGTTTTGTATTTTAAATGTTCTTTATCTTTTGATTGCACAGCATTGCAATCTTTTTTGGGAATTAAAATATGTTGCTTTATATTTTACTTTCCACAGTCCTCTTAATACTTTTGGCAAACATCCAACTGTGTAAGGGCAGGTATTTCCTTCTGCCCATATTTGAATCACTGAAACATACAGATCTGAAGTCTCAAGACTGGGAGCTATAGTGTGCTAAACAGGACAGAAAGTCACCTGTAATACACCTTTGGCAATAGAGGCTGGTGTTATCGTAAAACACTGCACTCGCCATACAAATGTATTCCACTGTGTTTTCCTCTGTTTTGTAATAGAACAACCAAAAAAAGCCACAGCAAAAGCAGTAAGAAATCATGAGAAACAGTACCTTCAGTCAAGATGTGAAAGGAGATGGTATACTGATGAAGAAAAAATACAGAAAGGTTGTCTTACATCCCAAGGGTTGCAGCAGTAACAGTAAGTCACTGGGGCAGAGATTAAATGAGAAAGAAGACCCAATGATAAGGGAGAAAGTGAAAGAAAATTCAGCATTATGAATGGGGGTTGTTATGTGTTAAACCAGTATCCATCTAACTTGATAGAAAAAGTTGCTTAAAAACACCACCAAAGGAAGCTGAAGTCATACAAGAGGGTTGTGGAGAAGTAGTGAGAAGAGTGATGCATGATCCAATAAGCTACTGTACATGGGAATGATCCAAAAGAGTTAGTACTTCTCTTTACATCTTAAAAAAAGCATCGCAGGAGGCTCTCGGCATGCAGCTACTACCATCTAGCTAAATCCTTTCAAATATGAACACCATCTTCAAAAAAATTAGCTCCTTTCCCGACAAAGTCAAGTGTAAAAGAGCAGACAGAGACATGCTATTAAAAATCACAGGAAGTGTTGATTGAATGAATGTTTAAGGAATAGGCAAGTGTGTATTAAAATGTTTTTTCCATTTATCCTTTCATTTGGCTTTGTTTCATTTATTCCCACTTCCTGTTTCCTGTATTCTAATTTGGAAATCTCTGAAGTATCATTAAAATACGGTTGTCACAACTCTGCCCAGGTCCCATACAGCCATTAGCACTACAGTTAGGATTAATATTGATGTTTAAAAGTATCCTTGAAGAAACTGTTTTTATTTGGGCTGCTTGTTATGTTGATGAGAGGAACTTTTGCAGTACGAAACACAGAATGAGCAGGAACCTTACAGGTAAAAATGACTGTGGACTGTGACACAGCTCAGCCAGCCTCTGACTTTCCCTGCTGTCACCGCTGGCCACAGGTATCAACATTTTGAGTCTTTAAATTGGGTTCCTACATGTCTGTATGCAATAGAAGATTAGCTGTGAGTTTAGGAAAAAGGGAGACAGTCTGTACATCTAATTTATTAGGTTTTTCTTAGCTCGTTTCTGAATGACAGCAGGGGCGATGAACAACAAAATCAGGTTGCTCTGATTACTTCCCGTTCACCCACGAGTGCGCCATAGACCACAACTGTGGGAGCTAAGTTTTAATCAGACTGGCAGAAACTGGGTCACTGGGCAAGAGCTTGTAATAAAATGGCAACATTTTCTTCAAAAAATCATCTTTTGCCTAGCTTGTGTTCAAGTGTCTGGCAATCTACTACTCATCTAGGTCTGAGTACCAGTTACTTTGGTTTGTAATCAAGTTTAATGAGTTTTGTTTTTGAAGATTTACCATGACTAAAATATTACTTTGATACCCAAATGCAAGAAGATTTATTGATTAATCCCAGATTTAGCCCAGACTTATCAAAGAAAAGTGTATTGCGACTCTGCCTCTAATAAGTTTTCCCAAGGTGTATTAGAACTTTTTTTAATATGGCTATATTAAGTCTATACCATGGCAATTTTCCTGGTACATAAAATAGCCTGAATGATTTAGAAGTATAAACGAATGCAAGATTATACAAATATTCAGCATCATTTCACTGACAGGTAATGGATTTAATTTTCTTTTTGTCTCTCTCCTGTTTTTTTAACTAATCTGCCTGAGGGTCTGTTTCTTTTAGGATATAAGGTCTTCAGGGAAGGGACTGCCTATTGCTATGGCTTTATGCAGTACCTGTTTATGTTACCGTAAATCTAGTAGTAGAAAAGGGTTGCCTGACTGCATGGAGCATACATGGACACTTCTCTGGAAATAAAATTATCTATCTATCTTTCAATTTAAACTGCCAGCCCCCAAAATAAACCCAGAATGTCCCGTTAAGTAATACAACAAGATATTATTAGTGAAGCGCACTGTCTCTTTACATAAATACAAGCATCAGCTTAACAACACCATGAAAATATTTTGCTCAATATTTTTTGTTCTGTGGCATAACCATACAACCTGACATCCTATGTAACACCATCCTAGGTGTGGTATTATACAGTATCCTGAGCTTGGAGGGTATATAAGAAATTATTTCATTATAAATATCTTTGAGACTGATTCTACAATTCATATGCAGACAGAAATATAAAAATGCCTGGGCTTCAACAGAAGACTTCAAGGAGCCGGTCCTTAGTTTTATTGCTTTATATCTGTGAAGGCTCTGATAATGCACACATTTTTTAAGTACAACCTAACATAAGCCAACTTCTAAATTCAGCTTCTGGCGACAGCTCCTTTTATATTTCCTCTTGCATGAGCACACACAGCACCAAAATCCAATCTACTGTGTCAAATATATGCATTTTGCAAATATATGACTATTTGATAAATGGAGTTGGATCTGGGCTTTTTAGGTTACTTTTAACAACTGAGAAATGTGCAGTTTATTTTTTAGCTCACATGTTGCATGCAAATTGCCTCTTTCTACAGTGCAATGTGCATATGAAGTTCCCTGAGATGTCTGAACTAGATTCACTGTGAGTACTTATCCAGAATATGCAGTTAAAATGTAATTCATTTCTAGATATCATCAATATTCTGTCATTGCATAAGGGGAATGGACTAGATGACCCATGAAGTCTATTCCTACCCTCATATCTATTATGATTACCTTATATTAGTAAAATTGCTTTTTAAGGTCACTTATATGCGGTGGTTCCCTTTACGCAAATACTTGGTACATTTGGCCATTCATGTGTATTACTTCATGCTCTGTTTAGAGTGGATTCAGTACAGGTAGAGCATCAGATGAAGCAAAAACCTGATATTTTGCTGTAAATAATTCATAAAACAATGTTATGACCTTTATTCCCCGCGAGGCATCCACATAATGAGCCACCCAAATGAAGCAGCGAAAACATCCACTTCCCCTGCCATGGGTGTGCCCCTGACAGACTCCTCAGGGTCAGAAACCCATCAATCTCTTTTCACACATGAGCTAATCAATTCAAAGAGGGAAGTGCCAATGAGCTATTAGATCAATATGGTGAAGTATGGAGATTGATCTTATCCCAGAGTGACTACATTAACAGACTCGTCGGTGTGACCTCTGCCCTGCGGTGCACATTATACAGGATTCCAAGTCTGATATCTGAATGAAGACCTCAGGTCATTGCTTTTAATAATCTGCTTTGCCAAAAGACTTAAAAGTAAATCTGTAAAGGGATGACTAATGAAAATATGAAGTGCTTTCTTCTCCTCTAGTCTTGGAACGCTTGCAGAAATCGCGCCAGCTTTTCACAGCAACCAGCCACATCGACTGTCTCGCACAGAAACCTGCTCAGCTGTGCCTGGCTATCGGCATTTGAGATAACACGTATAATACAACCAATGATATTTTGCTCTCCTGGCACAAAAATTAATAAAAGAAACCAAATACAAACCGATAAAAAGTACTAGCTGTGTCAAAATCTATTGAAGTCTTAGTTGAATTACTCCAGTCGGTTTACGTGAACTGCCAGATGGAGAGCTACACTGGAGTCCCGGCGGTCTGAATTACTTAGCTGGTGTAAGTGGGATCGCAGTAGCTGCCAGGGCTGTGGAAGTTGCTCACAATGCTGCCGTGTACCAAGCCAAGCAACATGTTCCCAGTACTTGCATCAACTCAAGGTCCAACCCTGGGAGTCTTTAGTCTGTTTTCATTTAGGCCAAAGGCCGGTGACTTCGAGGGGAATTGATCTGATCAGGGGAGCCTGGCTGCACAATATTTAGGAGCAATACGTGCATATACCCTATAACACTTTCCTGTCCCTTAATCAACCTATGCTGGTAAGTGTCACCAACTTTACAGGAAGTCTGTACGTGAAGTGACCACAAGCGATATGTATATAAGCAACCATTTCAGGCCTCTCGTTTTAAAGACTACTCTTTTCGATATATCGTTTCAGAGATGCTGAAAAAATGTACACTTTGTTGTCTCAGAGCATGATATTCATATTGTTAATATTTTTAAAACCCTGAATAATCTCATTGCAATGAAATATTTATGTATATAACACATTTTAATACTGTATTTTTATTAGACCAAACATTTTTATTGTTCATTGTATAATTGAATCAATGAATTATAAGAAGGTTACTAAAAAAGGATTAATGCATTTTTAATGAAACTGAATGATATAACTTCTGTTAGTCACTAAGAATAATGGCAGATCTATCAGGTTTATACAGATAAGAGCTTTGTGAGTTTATTTGAAAGCCCACATAATGGCTCTCATTTAGCTGCAACCTAGAAAAACAGACCTAGCAATCCTACTCAGGGTTTTAATTCATTGTTTATGTATATGATCTCTCTTCCGCCTTGTGATCAGATCACCTGTCTAACCATGAAAATATGACTCTGTTTAGCAGATACGCCAATTTCCAGTTGTAAAACACTTTTTGTAAACAATGTTCTTTCACAGTCTAAATGGAAGAACCTAGCAATACCACTGGGAAACGTTTCTGAACTCTCAGGTTAATGGGCAGGGGAACTGGTGAGAACTTTGTACGTTAATAGTGAGAACGTGGACGTTTCGATGCTCGCACAGCTCAAATCCTTCATTAGCCCACCAGCCTGAGTTATAAATACTTTCCAGGTAGAAACTGCTATGCTTAAAAATATCCCAATAGAAATTCCTTATATTAGTATAACACTGATTGAAATTTTAAAACTGCACAAAGTGTTAGATAGAAAATTAAAACAGCAGTTGCAAACTTGGCTCTGAATCCTACACAGATATTGTGTTCTTTGCAAAGTAGCACTTAATTTTCTATTATTTTGCAATGGATATAAAAACAGATAATGAAATATTATATTAGTACAAGATATATGTATTGTGGAGGAGAGACTTTATAACGACACCCTTAGAAGTGTATTTGCATTTTTCAATGGGAGGTATGTTATCAAACTTTTAAAGAGAAGGATTCTAATATTTCTTCTATCTTTAAGTAGAAACCGAGAGAGAGTACATGCATAATGCATACATGTGTATGGTACACAAGATGCTGTAGTATTGCTCAAGGACTTGTGTGAATTTTGTGAGACCACATAATTCATAGTGGTGAACCACAATTAAATAAATCACACCACCAAAATGGGCATACATTTTTTTCTACCACTATGATGTGGTTTTTACATCATGTTCTTTCCAAACAAACTAAAAAGCTATTCTATAATAGAAGTGTTTTAGATTTAAAAGGGTTTTAGAATCCTGATATTATCTTTGTATCTTTCCACTTATAAAGCAAGGAACTTAATACACATCCAGTAGTACAGGCCTCAGAAGGACTTTGATTCAGGAAAGCACTTTACATGTTTATTGAAGCATTTGTCCTGATGGCACTGATGGGAAGCAGACGCGTATATATTTTCACTAAAATGAAGGTGATTCGTCTGAACAGGGGCAAGGGAAAGTAAACGTATAGCATATACAGAACTAAAATACCTTTTCCATAAATAATAACAGTATCTTTTTTAAATTCAGTGTCTCACACTCAACAAGTGCTAGAAGTAAATGCTGCCTCCCAATGGAAATGTGAAGTTTGTTTCCCAGTAAAATAAACCACACAATTTCTAGTCCTGTTGTTTTATCAGATGTTCGGTCTTTAACTTACTTCTAGTAAGAATTGAACAATTTTCATTCTGGATTTCACAATCAAATGTTTTGTTTTACGAAATTCGTATCATGGGCTCAAAATGCACAGTTTCTGGAGTAAGGAGGATGTTTTTTCCCTTTAACAAGAACTACCTGAAAACTGGTCAGGAATATGAGGAAGCAAAAATGGATTAGTGGTAGAGTTCAAGTGAGGTCATGAAGTTCATGATAAATACAGTTTATCTTATAATTCTGCAATTTGCCACATAGCTCCACAACTCATAACTGCAATATCACTGTCACACACGTGCTATCAACAGATGCATCTGTCCGGTCACAGAATCTACGGCTGCATTAGGGATATCTGCTAGTGGCATCTATTTAGATGGTTGTTAGGTATCTAAGTACAGATAAGTGATACACATTATTTTATAATCACTGAAACATGTCACTAGCTTCTGTGTAACACAGGAATGGCTGAATGGATTTTTTTTTAAAAGAAACCTCTTTCCAATTTCCACTGTAAGCAAGCGCTTACAGGCAGAGAACATTCATGAAAACTTTCAGAACAAAAAGACAATCTTCTGGGAAAGTTACAATAGATTGAAAATACATGTCTAGAATCGAAATGCTTCCTCAGCCTCGACAGAATAAATAATAAATGCTTTCTAGGTAAATACTGCAGCTTTTTTGATAACATATATATTAATAAATTAAAAACGTCTGTAGATTGACAAGTGTTTTGTGGGCTTATACTGGAAAGCCAACAGCTAATTACGAAAGCCTGACTTGACTAATCAATTATTCAGATGAACATTAGGTGCCTATTATATGCGTAAACATGGGAATTATATTTCCCCTAAGTAACTTTCTAAAATAACAAACCCAAAACATGCAAATTTGAAATAGAAAGAAATGGCACTGTTATGCACTTATTGCACATGCAGAACTCCCACTGAATTATTCAGGGAACACTGAATCGGGAGCCTGTTTTCTGACTCTGAGCAACACAGCAATAGCAGCACATGCCATGTTGTATTTGTTATGCATGTAATATTGATTTAGCTCGTTCTTGCTGGTCATGTTTCAAATTCATTTCATGTTTAGGAGGTAGGGGAAAGGAGAAGTATCCCTGGATTGATATTTGCAATATATTTTTACGCCTGTTGAACACAAGATTATCTGATAAATTAATAAGCCCATGGCTTTTGAGTGGAGGAAGAATAAGCCTTTGAAAAGGAGCACAAGTGAGGTAATGAACTGTGTTTTGAAAAGGTTTATATTTGCTTCATTCCCCACCTCCTGTATGTAAAGATCGGGAGAGCGCTAGTATTACAGAACGGATTCACTGGTGTTGCATTTAATTTGCGAGGCACAAAACACAGTGAGGTAATGCATAATCGTCCTTTGCATTTAGAAAAGACCATGCTCTTAAACAGAATACGGCAACAGGGAAACCAGAAATAGATGTGACCAGACACCTGCTGACAAACAGTGACAAATCCCACTGACACTGCAGTGACCCCCAGTTAGTCAAGATTTAATTAAGGGGTATAATTAAGTCAGTGGAACAGAACACTAATGAGTGGTGTTTTTTTATATGGGTAATTACACAAAGTAAGCTAGGCCCCTAAATATATCATTAAAATGAACAGTATAGAATGACAATCAGACCTTTAAGTACTTTTTTGTTCTTTCTCTGCAATAATGCAGGTTGAAACAACGCAGCTCGTCAAGCATCTGTACACGCGCTAGCAAATGCTGTTGGCCCAATCCTGCATGCGTCTAAGTGTGTTGGTAACATGACCTCGGTGGCACAATGCACACCAGTAAGGCTAGGCGTGCACGGGTTTGCTGGGCTCTGTCTGCCATTGTTTGCATGTGTTTGTACCAGGCAGGGGTCACTTCGGCTCATTTTCTAACAAATGACATTCTGTTGCTATTCTCTTACAAGTAACACACCCTCTAGATTTCGTTTATCAAGTGCGTTGACTGCAGGGAAGACATACATTACAAATCGTTCCTATGATTGTCTGCACGTTGGGCGCAATATACCTTTACAATCAAACAACAGAGATTTCTTATGGCAGTGGTATTTTATGCCTGATCCAGTTCTCTGGAATTTATTTTGGGAATCTTCAGGCAGTTGAATGAAATAGCTGGAATATCTTTGTCTACATGATATTTGCTTATATTTCAAACAGAAAAGTACTGTAAAGTAGATTTACTAGACCAACATGTTAAACTGGGGTGGAAAACATCATCATGAATAATGGTGACGATGGTAGGGGAAAAACAACTTTCCTATGGTCTCGAAGATTTAAAAGAATGCCTGTGTAGTTTGGGGCCAGCCCTCTGCCGGGATTACTCTGTCTGCTCCCAGCTGGTAGCCTGCAGTTCATGACAGCCTTTTATCCGTTATCAAAGCAACAAGTGGAAAAGCAGATCCTCCTGCCTGCTAATACTCCGTTCGGTTCTCTCTGTAGAATTTCTGCTTCTAAATCGTTCCTTTTAACAAGTCCTCAGATTTCCTTCCTACTGCTGCAGGAGACACTAAATACGTCTCTCAAGTCTTTAGCTCACTTGTCTAACTTAAACCCTGCAGGACACTAAAGGAAGAGAGAATAATTGCATTACAACAGGACATTTTCTACAGGAACTGACTGAAATGCAGAATGAGCCTGATCCTGCTCACACTAGAATGCTGAGGGTTTAGCAATTGAGTTCAGTGACAGCAAAACCAGACCCTAGTTACCCAAACAACACAGTACCGATGTAACACTTCAATCACAATTTCAGACTGAGACATGAGTTAGGCTTAAATTTAATCTACTAACCTACTAATCTACTTATTTATGTAGGTACAAATTTGACTGTAACAAAAGCAAAGCAAACAAACTACATTGAAACTTATGACATATATACCGTGCTTACTCTGCTTTTTTAGTAGTATAGGAAAAATTAGAAAAAGGTAGAACTGGGAGATATCTATGTATAATTAACGTGAATTCTTTCAAGCAAAATCTATCCACTGAAACTGAACAGTTATTTGTTATTAAAACAAATCTAAATGAACATACTTTATATAGTAAAAATATACATCCCACTTTCCTTAAATCATGCTGTCATAGAGCAATGGGTCTTAGGAATGCAATCCTGTAACAATTACTACAAGTATATTTTTAAAATCAAGAGAACAACTTAACAAGCTGTTACGTAGGCTATGTTAAACCATAATGTATGTTAAGGGGTTTTAATTCTTTTTTTAAACTCTTTGTTTTTTAAACAGAATTTCCCACGATTTACAACAGTTATGCAACGACAGAAGATGCCGTGGGAATGCCAGCGTGGCAGTGGCTCCAGGACTTGCTCCCTCTCTGAACTGAGTCCTCTGCAACCAGGCTCCTCCATGCACGCCAAGGTGCTTCCTCGAGCCGGGCACAACAGATGGAGCAGGGGCCAGATCCTGCCAACGCTCTGCCCTGCCTGCAGTACAGTCCCACCGCACGTAGCAGCATTAGACCTCTGTACCTAACCCTACTCATTTAAGCCCGTTAGAGATTTTTAACGCATGCAAAAGCATGATTTGGCTCTGGGTCCTCTGGCGCTTTGCTAAGACGTGGGCAGTAGCGTCTCATTTTTACGAGGTGCCTGAGGTAACTGGTCTGGATAGGGCCCCAATAAACGTAATCTTAAGATACGGAGCCACTTTTTTCGGTTTTTTTCCCAATTTTGCTGGAGCAAATGTGAAAACCCTAACAAAACCGAAATACAACAAAAGAAGAGGGGTTGTAAAAATTATGCAAATGATTTCCCCGTTTTTTATCTTTCTGTGGGCATGTGCCAGCACAAAATAGGGGAGCAGCCGGAGCCACTTCCGCCCGGGCTGCAGACACACGTACGCGTAAGGGATCCCTGGCATCTTCTTCTCCCCCATTTTCGTCCCCGCCAGGCTGCCCCTGCCCAGCCGCCTATGAATGAACAGAAGCGCCTTTCATCCCCCACTTGCCTGGTGCTTCAAAAGGAACTACGAAAATAGCAGCAACAAAAATCCAGCCGCCTGCCAAAAGGCCCGCACACGTCCCATTCTCACAGGCATGCGAAAGGTTGGAGAGCTCAGCAAAATTTTTATGTACGGGAGCAGGCCCAAGGAAAACTCACACGCCATAACCAATTGTGGACAGAGGATCATCTATCAGCAGACAAATGCAGGAACTCCAGAATGTCTCTCCTCAAATGAAATAATATATCTTTGAAAGCCAATGCCCGTTTTAGGCCTGAGGCCCATATATCAAGCCTGAGAGGCTTGTGGATACGCTCCAGGGCCATTAACCTTCCACCTGTTTCCCCTTGTCCTTCAGGATGAGACCCTGCCCTTGATTTTACTCCCTTCCCCTGTTCATCTTCCGACAGAGTGTAAATGTAAAGCAGAGGGCCTGCGAAATAATTCAAAGGCAATGGACCAGGGACATGGTTACAAATCTCTGCCACTGGCACTGTGACTTATGCAGGCAGTTTGTCACACATGAGCCAGGTGACCTCTGTGACATAACAGAGAAAAATATCGCCCGAGATCAAAAGACGAGATTCAGAGCACTCTAACTAACTCTGGTGTACACAGCCGCGCTACGGGGTGGCCAAGGGTTTCCTCTCTTCCCAAGGCTGCTTGCTCTGCTCACCAGCGGGCGGGCTGCGCTCCTGCTAATTTCAGTAATCTCTTTCTCTCTCATCTCTTCGGAAATCATTCCTGTAACCTGAACGTCAAAATTTGCCTCCTCCTGAAGCCTCTCTTTTTCAAAAAAGACAATTAAACTGACAAGGAGAGACAGCAAAATGTCATTCAGCTGATAAAAATTAGCACATAAAAATCAGTGTCATCGAAAATGGTGGAACAGTCGCTTTTGCAAACAGGTCTGGTTTAACCCAGTAATTTTTGAAATGCGAAGTAATACTAAAACTTTGTATGAGCACATGCTATCTCTGGTATTGCAATGAGTAGTCTTCAAAGTCTGAAATATTTATTGGGATTCAACTGTCACAACAATTAAAATGAGAGTAGAGTTAGTATTAAAAATGATGTAATGCACCCAGATAACACACATCTGTACTGATTCATATTTTACAAAGAGATATACCAGAGAACCAGAATAACAGCAATTTGAAATAAAGCCTAATCAGATTGATTTTCTTTTAAATCTTGAATCCTTTTTTCAAGCTGTGTGCTACATAGGAAGTTTCCCAGCTGTTTTGTACATTCAGGACTTCTCTGCTGGGTGCAGACAAAAGAATAAGGCCTAATGCAATGTTTCTCTTTCACTCCCCATAACCTAACGGTATGTCTGGTATGGACATTTAATTTTGTCTATTTCATAAATTAAAAAAACCCCACAACTGTCACAGTATCCCTGGCATGATGATGAAATGAGAAATACAACTGTAGCTCGATCAGCCTAAATCCCGTCCTAATCCTAAATCACTTTGGCACTTGCCAACACCTAGTTGATGAAAAACTCAGTTTAACCCATGAATGTATATAAAAATACACATATGCGTACACACACACAAAAATCCAGCACATTGCTTACAAGTGTGCTAAACATGATCTCATCAGCTAATTTCATCCTGTCTTATCACATGCTGACTTTGAAAATTTTGCACAGAGTTCAAGCTCTTACCCAAAATCATCTGAAGCGGTAGTGTTCCACTAATTCACTAAATCTAAAAGCATAAAAAAAGTTGAACTATGGATAGGACTTGAGGCTAAATCATGCAGTAGTTATAAAGAAATGCACAGCTGAAAATCATTTCATGTTTCCTATTGACCAAAGCCTGACATAGAGCATTAAATGACTCTGTTGCAGAACACTGCAACAGTAAACACAGTAAATGCAAAATTAGTATTAAAAAAAGATTACTGTGAAATGTTACCACATACAATTGTAAAAACAAGACAGTTTGATTTTTACAGTGCTAAAATCTTTTGCTCTTTTTCGGGCCCTGTGATTACACACACCTTTTCCTTTTTTTTAACGTCTCTAAAGAGAGCCTGCCAGAGATACAGTAGTCAGCAGCTACATGCGAGCTTTGTCACTGGTTTCCATGAGCTCCAATTCAGATCCCAGATGTCTTCATTTTTGAAAATACCTAGAGTGTTACTTTTTGATGTAAAATATAGACGATATATCCAAGAGTTCTGGCAGCCAGATCTTTAGCTTTCTTTGACATTCCTACTGAATATATTAATTTCTATTTAGGCCTGATTTCACTTAGGCTTTCTGCATCCCCCCCCCTTTTTTTTTAATTTATTTGATATATCCCTGAAAAAATTAATATTTAATTTAGAGAGCACCTAGCCCAATCCATTGCCTTTTACAGTAAGTATGATCTAGTGCATCTGCTTTTGTAATATTCATGAAATTTGGAAATCAAGGCTAGGCATCATATGCTACTCTAATAGAGGATTTTGCTCGTTTGAGTGTTTGATCAGTTTTGAATGCCCAAATGGCCTGTTGGAATTTCCAAAACATAAAGAAACTACTTTAAAATGTTATTATATGTATAAAAATACTATTACATAAATATAATAAATTATAATCTTTATAAATACACACTAAGATACACATGAAATGTTTTGTCCCATTTACTTCCCACCATGTGCTTTTTGTTTAAACAGCTACTGAGCATCAAATATT
>NW_008795702.1:1498834-1519361 GCF_000699145.1 Aptenodytes forsteri | reverse complement strand
CAGCTACTGAGCATCAAATATTTTATAAGATTAAAGGTTCCAGCACCCTGATCCTAAAGAAGAGAATTTGACTCTTGTTGGTTTTAATATAACGTAATGTCTTGTCTTGAGTAAAAAGCCTTAAATTAGTTGGTTGACATACTACACAGATGCTACAAGTCCAGTTAATAGCATTTTTGAGTACTTATGCCTCCCTGATTCAGTCATTTAAAACAAAAGAAAACAAGCAGTATTTAACATTTAAAAATAATAATAATAATAATAATAATTTGGGGCATGAATCATTCCTTACATTCTTTTTGAGCTACAGACAATTTCTGTTGGGAAAAGTGCCATATAGTATCGACAGTGACAACAAATTGTATTGTCCGGTGAACATCTGTTTCCGACTCCCACACTGATACTGCAGGTTGGGTACTTCTGAGTTAGTAGAAGGCTAATCACGGGCTGCCCGACCACAGAGGAACTGGAAATTACTGGTACGTTCAACTTTTATTATTGGAACACAGGAAGACTTTATCATCATGCTGGGAAGTTCTGTGTCTTTTGAAATATTGGAAAGAGGGTTATGTTAGCATAGAAAGCCACATGCGATAGTTCTTATGAAGAGGAGAAAAGTGGCTCCTGTTCATTGTGTCTGTCAGTATGTGCAGGTATGCAAGTCTGAGATGAAAATCTCAAAATGGAACAGTATTTCTGTTTTCAAGATGCAAGGTTTGATGGTGAGGGTTTGGGGGGGTTTGTTTATTTTTAATAAAATACAGTGGCACTGCAAAAAAGGACCAGATTCTCCCAGTCTTGCTCGATATGTAGTATTGTGTCCCTATACAAAATATCTCTGAAATGCAAAGCAGTTTCTGTGGGGCAGAGCAGGCTGAGGTTTAGTATGGGTTGCAGGATCTAGCCCTAGAGAATGTCAGTCTTGAAGAAAGATTTGATCTTTTCTAACTCATATTTATTGCACCAAGTTACTATGATAGCAACTTCTAGAGAAAGGCTGTGTTAACTAGCTAAAATTATTACTGTTAAAAAACCCAAAGACAATACCAAGCAATCTTTTCAAAATTGAGGGGAGTTTGTTAGAATGATCAATGTCATTTTTTCTCACAGTTGTGCCACCACTTGTTATTCAGCCTGGAGAAAAAGGTAAAGTTCTGCTTTGGCAGGGACAGAGAAGAAATGAAGATATGTTCTTGATAGGCACCATGTGCCAGTTTGATAAAGCTCCAACTCCTGATCTGTAAATACACCAGCCAGTGCTGGGATAAACCGCTGAAAACTATTCTCTTTCACAGAGGAAAAGGTAGAGAGAGAAACTCCACTGAAACTCCTATTAATACTAATTAGAGTTGCCAGCATGCAGGGGAATCAAAGGCAAAACATGTGGAGCTCCCATGGAAGTCAAGAGGAGAACGGTATGCCTTAAAGGAGAGGCATGCAAATTAAAATAAATGCTGTTCAATGTTACCAAATGAGCTAGCCATGTAAACACTGACTTTGAGGTGCAACCCTTCCTACTGGGAACGCCCCCCCTGAAAGTTCATTCCTAGTCAGGAGAGAGCATTGTCCTTGGCCACGCTTGCAGAATGAGAACCTATCTTGTGAACGACAGGTCCAAACCAAAGTAAAGCAATTGCCTTGTGTTTATTTCTACTGAAAGTTGTTATTATTACTGTTGCTGTTGTTAATATTCTTGTTGTTTATTCACTGTATTATAAACAAGGACCATTGTTTTCCAAGTCCTGCATCAGAAAGAGAGTTTTTTGATGCTACTCCTTAAAGAGATTTTAGATTTCTCAAAGACTCGAAAGTCCGGGTAGAATCTTAGCAATATGGCAAATATTCAAAATACTGTTGGCAGATTCTAGGTCTCAGCCTCAAATGCAGAAAACTGCCTGATCTTGCTTTTCATGAGTGTAATATGTACTCACATAGGTACTAACCCAAACAATACTCCAATAGTATTTGTTTGCGAGTACCTTGCTTTCTACCTCCCTCTTTTCTCTCCATCTGTAGCCAGAAGGAACATCAGTGATTGTGGAGGGGTTACAAAAGAAGCTGAAACTGTCTCATACCATGGTGACCTGGGTATCAGCTATACATTAGTCTTGGCTTCCACTTGCACACTAGATGATTTGCACCACCACCTAATTTAGTCTCATGCTTCCCAGCAGCCTGTCTACTACATCCCTACCATCTCCCACAATTCTTTCTAACAGGGTTGTTATGCCCTAAAACTCCTGCACAGACAAATGGGAGTAGAACCTGAGACTTTGGGCAACTGTCACCTGTTATTCTCCCTACATGTTTTAGCTGTTACCTGACGGAAAGTTAATAGTTTGGATTAACTATCTTTGTGGGTTTATTGTGATTTTTACTGAGCTCCAGGAGTATCAAGATGGAAAGGAGACTGCTGGCCTGTCCGACCCACCCACTCTGAACCTTTTTCTCAAAGATTCCCACCTTTTCCCAAAAGGGTGCACAAGGAGTTTAAGGGCTTGGCGCTGAAACACACTGACTGTGGTTGAAGATCTCTGTGGGATAGGCCAGTGGAGCCCGGAGCCACAGATAACTGTAGTTACTGCCTCCTATGTAGTGGCTGTGGTACTAACACAATTCCCAAGAAAGTAAAAGGAAAAGAGGATAACAAAATAACAAAAAGGGCATTTAGAAATAACACGTAGCAAATGAAACTTAAACGCTTGACACAGGCAGCTTTACAGAAGAAAACAGGAAACTGGCAGATGCTGTGAGTGAAACTGGAAATACAGTATTCAAGATCTTAACTTGCACTTCTTATTCAGACAAAATTCTCATTGTCTTCAATAAAGTTTTCTTCTGATAAGCCCTACAAGACTGGGCCCATAAGCACAACCTGACTTACACTGAAAATTACTATATGCAAGACTGACTTTTTCAGCTCTCGATTTAGGAGAGTGAGCAGTTGTAGGTACACATTTATTTCCTTGTACAGGGAATTCTGGCCATAGCACGGAGAGGAGGATGGCTCCCAGCACGCTGTTACTCTCTTCTCCCCATACCTTGAAGAGGGTTGAAGTAGCTTGGGGGATGACTAGATGACAGCCCTGTCTCTACCTCCCCTGAAGGGCTGGCTTAGCCCTCAGACTAAATAATCAGCTGGTGCACAAGGGCTGCAGCAAGCTGCTTCTCGAGTGGTGAGGGGTTATGACTCAGCACCACCAGTCGCTGTGTTTGCTCATTACTCAGGACAAATTGCGAGACTGCAGTTAAGTATTCCCCAATAAATACCAAAAAGTATCCAGATTAAACAAACAGACGGTGCTGACTGTAACACCAGAATAAAGATACAATTCTTCGTCACATCCAGTGTCACTTAGTCAGGGTGATGTTTCCTGTATTCAGCAAACATGCCTGTAAAAGAATTTCCTTGGCATACAGACAACGTGGAAATGTCCTTTTAAAAATCAGTTAATACCAACAGAAGTCATGAGCTAGCTGGAACCATTTCCTATGCTATGGAAAGAACACTTGAATAAGGTTAACCAAGACATGTCACTCTCCCAACCTCCCCCCTCCCCATCTATTTCTGGATGTCTTCTTTTGTTCACCCTTTGCTAATTATAGTGGCCTTGCTTAGGTGATATTTATAGTCTTAAAAGAGTTGCCTGACTTTTAGAACACTTTATTCATGTATATTTCCTGTGTTTATTGTTGCCTTAACTAATTTTTTTAATTAAATTTACTTGATCCAAGATTTTATTTAGCAACAAATATCAAAGTAACTTTTCCTTCAACAAATGCAAGAGCTGTATTTAGATGTAAAAAGTATTTTTCTATTTCTGAATTTCTGAAAACAGATTTTAGTTTCTTTCCCTCTCCAAGTGATGGGTATGACAGCCGATTCCAGAATTAGACAAAATGAAATTTCTTTTTTCACCACAATATGATTATTTGGTATCTTATTTTACTAATTTATCCTATCTTTTTTTGTCTGTAATGGTTTCTTTAATGACTGGGGTGTTTCCAAGACACAGTGTCAAGTATTTGTTTGCCCAGGCTGCCCCGATGTTTACCTAACCACCTATAACTGAACTCCTACCAGTTACAGCAGTGGAAAAAAGACATTGAGGATGTCCACCTAAAATTATAGCTTCACTTTCCCACCGGCACTGTATTTTGTCTCTTTCTTAGTTTTCCTTAATTCCTTCTTAAATCTGCCCTTTTATTTCTTCTGTAGTTGCTCTACAAATGTGCCTGTAGTGATGCCAATAGCAACAACTTTCAGTCCCTATTTCAAAACAGCGAATAAAGAACATTTTAGGGAAAAATTTGGTGCCTGTCTTTCACTCTACTGAAAGCAGTTGGATTTGGGGAAATATGAAAGCAAAGTCTGAGACTAACGGCGGTTCGCCTTTCAGCAGAGACCCTTTCTCCTTCCCTGGTAGCTGCCATCCACTCAGACGCGCGCAGGCAGAAGCAAGGGCACTGCACCTCTGCGGAGGACAAACCCAGGCAGCTATGGCCCCGTTCAGCGCGCTGGCACCCTGATGCCTGTGCACGTATCTCGGTTTTACACCCAAGCAGTCTTGCCCAGCGGGACGGTGAAGGGCAGAGCAGCCCGTTGCAGCCCACTCCTAAAGGTGACACGGGGAAGGGGGTGGCCCCTTGCCGGGGAGGGGCCGCTAGAGCCCCTCAGCCCCGCTGCCGCCCGGGTCGTGCATGTCTCAAGGCCAGGGTTGGGCGCCGACCCCGACGCACGCCTCTCCCTGCCCCGCTGCAGGGTTTGGGTGCCGTGCGGGTGCAGAAACACAGGCAGCAGAGTGGCTGGCCAGGGCTCGGCATCCAGCCCCACGGGGCACCTCAGGCTGCCCGCCCGTACCCCTTTTGACACAGCAAAGAGCCATTGTCAGGACAGGGAGAAGGAACGTGTGAGAGAGGCAGAGCCGCGGCCCTTGAGTTAGCTGCTCTTTTAGGGTTTGCTCCCAGAGTTCTTTTGCCGATGTCCCGTGCAGGGCACGGCCCCTCTTTCTGACGCAGGGCCCTGAGGGCACCTGCAGGCACTAACGGCCCCACCTGGCCCCCACCCACGGCGCCATTGAAGCTCCAGCCAAGGCCCTGGCCCCTCCCTGGGCTGCCTCACAGGTAAGGCTCCCTCGCCGCCTGCGCATGCCCTTGCCTGGTCCCTTCGAATCACCCCTTGTCCCTGGGACGCGGGAGGCCCCCTGTGAGGGTGGTGGGGCGGGCCCGCCCTGCCGGCACCCCTGGGGCCTGCCCTGGTTTGGGCACGGGGGCGGCAGGCCCGAGCCCCTTAGCTGGGCTGAGGTGACGGGGGCTGCGGCGCCTGCCGGCTTCTGTGGCACGTGGAGAGCAAATGTTTCAAATCAATTTTATAACGTGGTAAGACAGTGTGTTGCGATTTAGCCAGCGTTAACTCTGAATAAACCTGTGCTTTTTATTCAGAGTTGAAATGGTTGTAAACTTGATAACTGAGAGGTTTCTTATTAGGAAAAAAAAAATCAGAAAACAGTTAAAGGCTGTCCTGAAGATAGTCATGTTAGGTTTCAGCTTGCTTTTATCTGCTCTTTCCAGCCAGGTGTGGGAAAAGTGGGAGGGATTAAATAGCTACTGTACATGTCACTTTACTGAAAGATCGGTACTGCACTCATTTAATAGAGTACCAGATTTTGGATACTGCCACTGTCTTCACATTGGCTGTAATGGAGTTCAAACCAAGTGTTTATCATTCATTTGGATATTTCTTGAATTGCACTCAGGTTTAAACTAATTTTTGAAATATTATTTCCTCTTCTACTAAAACTCATCCTTTCTTGAGGTTGCTATTTTTGCATCTTGGCTTATGGGGGATGGGGGGAATAAGCAACTGAATTTTATTTTCAGCACATGAAATTATTCTTTGCTTCCTTTTTTAAGTAGTCTTGTAACTTGAGGTTATGAAATAGAGCAAACCATGATAGCTTCGATGCATGACAAAAAAAAAAAAAATCTATGGCTAAGTTTTTGGCTAGCATAAAATGCCATGCTTCCCTGGCAATAGATGGGTTATTCTATTTTAGAAGTCTGAAAATCTACTTGTTAATGCATACTGGCCAAAGTTTGGAAGTAGAGAGGTACCAGGTAGATGTTTAAGTGCAGCCTGCATCTTGATTTTACTGCCCCTATTTGAAACTCCATCTTATAATAATTTTAAAATTGGAAATGGAGAAGACTTAAGTCCTCTAGTATGTTCCTGTGCCTAGATAGCTGTATAGTGCGTCCAACCTGTTCTGAGTGATCTTACAATTTACAGCACAACTTGAAAGCTCTCAGCTTTAGGCCTTTTCTCCAATAATGAGTCTGATGACTGAATGTTGTGGAAACCATCTCATTGGTGCTACTACAGGTAGAATACAGTTCCTCACTCTCCAAGGTCTTTGTTTTGTTCAGATGTTGTGCTTCTACATGGCTGCCGTATGGTTGTATTTGTTGCTTCATCAAGCTATGAATATTCAGACCTCTTAGTCTTTCTTCATAAATCACACTTTCCTCTGCTTTTCTTGTCATTTGTCAGCATTTTTCAGCCCTAGAGCTGAGTGGATTATGTGAGCTATTGATTCCATAGGGCTGTATATACAAAGGTGATCATCCCTCGATCTGGAGCAGCTTACCTCTCCATATGAAAGTATAGAATAACATCCATTTATATTACAGGGCTTCGGCAGGGCTGACAAGAAGTCTGTAAGGGACTTCAGTATGGCTAGGATTTCATCCTTACGGTAGGTGATCCTAAAGGCTACAGGTTAACAGAAGAACATCCTTAAATCTGAACAGCCTTGATAGGCTGTTATAGAGGCAAACTTTCACCGTAGCTGGGAACCATCCCATATAACAGAAATATCATACAGGTATCGTACACAAGTGCTGGATCTGAATGATACAGGTATCTTACAAAAACTCTGGATCTGAGTGAAACAAGTTCTCTTTCTGTAGTAAGATTTACTGCCGGGTTGTAAGAAATGTCATAATTTGCAAAATGGCTTTTTTTTGGTGGCGGAAACTTGCAAAAAAGCCAAAAATGGAGTTCTTTGCAAGTGAAGATCTGTCATTCTACCAGTAAAACTGTGACTTTCTTAAGGAAAACCAGGAAATATATCTATGATTTTCCAAGAGACTGGAATTGTTTAAATTTTAATGTGCAAATCTCTCTCCATCATTTGGCAAAAAGATCAAATCCTCACAGCAGAAAATAACAGTTAAAAATAGTGGTCTGGAAATACAATAGGTTATGTTAACACGGCTGAGCATTCACTGTTCAGTTTCTTAGCCAGTACAGCAGTCATTGTTAGAATGCACTTTAATGTCACTTCGGAGTAGCCAGAGCATGCAAGATCTAAAGAGCACTATTTTTTCATCTTGCCCTACAGCAATGTGATATATGTTTGGTAATGCATCATCTTTCTACTGTCACTGCTGACAATTGTCAAACTTAAATTGGAAACTTACACTTTGAAGGAAAAAAGTAAACTGTAACGTTTAAACTTCTGGTTTGTGTAACATGCCTCCAACTCACAGATGAACACGCAAGTGTGGCTCTTCCATCAAGGCTGCAGTGTCTGCTTCAGGCCATGTGGCAGGAGTAGCTGTAGCTATCTAACTCCCCATGTCCATGCTACCGCCTATGATATCTCTGCTTGCCACTAGCATTAGGATGGGCTGGACAGCTTTTGGAATTGTTACTTGCTCAAATTTTCTCTACTAATAAGTAAAAAACCACTGTTGTTGCATCATAGCTATTCATGGGAACCTGGGTAAGTTTGCTACAGTGAACTGGTGACTGCAGATCCGCTCAAGTGTAGAAGTGGCAGTCTTTCAAAAAACACCTGCATGGAGCATGGTTCTTAGTCTCAGCATGACGCTTAACATTGGGGATGAGATGGAAAAATGACTATATCCAGAGCGAGTGAACTCAGTCTCCTGCTATCAGAGGTGATAACATCATGTAGCAGAGTGAAACTAAAGTATCCAGCTCCGACATGAATGGGCACAGGAGAATGTCATCTTTCTTCTTACCCCGAGAAAAAGTGCCCGAGGCTTAGCACTGAACAAACTGTTTAGAAAGGCTGCAAAATGACATGCCCACATGCTGAAATACCGCGTTCAGTCACATCCTTTGTTCAGGGGAGAGCCAGAAGATCATGAAGTTAACTTCTAACAGAGTGTTCCCCTACAAGGTTCAGCCAGGTGGCAGGTACAATCCCATGCTTCATTAAGCCCTGGCTTCTCTGCTGAGGCTTCTTTCTATAGCAATTATTTTACTATTTGTGAAATTAAATTAATGATTCTAAAGCAAAGAGTTATTTGGCTGTGTGAGAGAAATACTTTTCCCTTTCCTCAACATTTTTTAAATGTTTGAGAAATATTTTTTTCAGATCCAGATACACTTAAACCAGACTAAAAATCAACAGCTACACATGACAACATATTAACTAATCTGATCACTGATATTAAGGGAGGTCCTGGACCTCAGTTTCTGGCAGCCTCCCTGATTGAAAGAACGCTGCAGAAGTTTTATTTCATCAGCTATGTTAGTTACATTTCCTGTCCTGATAAACGCATACTACAAAGTCCAAAAGCACTTCAAGTTATCAAATTGCTTTTGATTACTTACGTCTAAATAATATATCAACCTTTCATCACCCTGAGGAAGAACTTTTAAGGTATTCCACTGCTGATATTTTTTCTCCAAAAAAACCCACTCTATTTTTTTTCCTATTCTGTGTTAATTCAGTTTAATAATTGGATTTCTTTACTGTAATTCCTTATTTTCTATGCATTTCTTGAAATTTAATTACATAGAGACTGAGACTTGAAATTAAAGCTGATGTATTGAGTATTATGTTACTAGATCTACCTAAATACATTTTACAGAAAAAATTAAGAGGCTCCAGGAGTTCTGTTAATCCTATTCACACTGAATCTGCACTGCTTTAAGAAATAATTTGAAACTCTGCTAATATAGTTGTGCTTATGGGGAATATGTAATACAAATCTAGGCCTCTGTTCGCTTATTAGCTGCCAAAACATCTGTGTTACCATGTACAGTAGAAGTTCTATAGATAGGGTCCTTTTGAGGTACGTGCTTAAACCATTGTTTCTTTGAAGGCCACATTTGCAGCTAATGTAAGCATGGACAAGTTTACACTTACAGCAAGAAATCTGTCCCAGAACTGATACAGCCTGCCATCAATAAATGGCCCAAATTTGCAAACTCAGTGAATAGTTCTAGGATGAGCTGCTTTAACATGAAGTACACCGGCTCTTCCTGCAATCATTCACTAAATGGGTTTGTGCTCAGATAGTACTTTGACCTATGACATCCTCACTAAAATAGCCAAATAAGTCAAGGTAATACTTTTTGTGAGTCACAAGTCCTCTAGTGCCTTTTTTGTAACTATCAACATTTAGTTAATTTTCTGATCCTCAGCAGGAGAAAGTATCCTGAGGACTGTTCTACAGTGCAGGTCCCGTTTTCTTCCTGCCCCAAGCAGAGACTGCTTGCTTTTATGGGTTCAGGAGTACTTAGCTTTGGAAGTAGTTGTTGAATTTTCCCTGATGAGGAAAGACCAGTCCAGTGGAACAAGGAAAGACATCCTTTCTTGGGGCCAGGTAACCTTTGGACTCTAGAAACTCTTGCAATATTTTCTTTTTAGCTTTGTACAAAGACCTTTCACCTGACTAAGAGAGCTGGCTACAAATCTAGCATCCCCAGGGCATTCCTGAGTTTTCTTAGCTGAGGATAAGATGGATATATCTTACTTTTATATTTACTGAGCTTTCAACAACTCCAGAATAGCAAACAAAGGCCTTCTTTACGATTACTATCATCAGGAGTCTACTAGGAGGTTATCTCCCTATTCTTATTTCATCTGTGTATAAAGAACTATACAGAAACATTTCTCATTATGAATAAGCAAGTAATATGTGATGTCAAAACCCAGATTTTATGATGTAATTACTAATTACAAAGTATTCTGACTTCACAAGACAGATAGGTATGTTTGAGATTCTAGCAGGTGTTAAATTCAAAGTTACTGGATTGCCACTGGCTGCTTTGGATCTTACTCTGCCATTATTACTAATCCTCCTAATTTGCTTCATTAATAATTCCATTCATTTCTGGTATCCAACATGAAGATGGGAGGATCTGCTCCTTAGCAAGTATGAGCGTTACCCTTAAATTACATACTTAAATTCATACAGAGGTCAAATTCTGTAAAATGCAGTGCACGCTGTAGGTAGTTCCGCCCAGTCAATATTTTTGCCTTTTCCATGCTTACATGTATAACACATTCCAAAAGAGGTGTTGACAATTTGTAGAGCAACAAGTGAGAAGATTGGGATGAGCATAAGCTGATAAATGCTTCATGAAATAAAGTTTTGAAACGTGTTTGTTATCACTTGAGTTCTCTTTAAAAAAGTCAAATTTTCAGCCAAATGGAAAGAAAAAGAGGAACCTTAAAAACTGTAGTTCACTGGTGTTTTTTTGTTATTATATCTAGGGTAAATGTGGCCTAAACCACCAATGGACTGGGACAGCATTTTTTTATCATGTCCTCCTCCTTTTCAGTCCCTCCTGAACTCTGCTAGCTACAAATATCTAGGTGTAGCAGAAATGAAAATGTTTGCCCTTTTATATGAATTGAAGAGACAAATGTGTAAGACTAAATTTAGAATGAAGTGAAAGGATATGGTAAAGAATTGCAAACATGCCATTTAGTAACTCACAGCCAGTTGTGCAAGGCATCACTTATCATGACAAAATCATGATGAATTTCATACAAACCACATTTGTACTTTTTTACTGTTTAATTATTTGAGTAATTTAAAATTTTAGTCCAGAGATCAGCTAATGCACCTGTCTTATCTGAAAGACATCTCAAGATTCAGTTGCTAAGTTTAGGCAAGTAGGAATAATAGGAAAATATCTTCTCAAGCAAATACATACTTCTCAGCTGTGCATAGGTAGGGAGCAAAGTTAGCTGTTCTGAAAATCTACTTGCATCTTTATTACAACTGCCTTTTCCCTTCCTTCTGCATTTAAAATCTCTCTGTCATATCCTTACGTGTTGGTTTTTTTTTCCCTCCCCCACAGGCATTCGTGTTCTGTGGAGCAATCTGAAATAGCTGCTTTTGCTACCTTGACCAGAAGGAGCTGAAACCATGGATGGATAGATAGAGCTGTGTTCAGGAAAGGTTTGGAAACCCTTTGTTTACTTCTGATCCTTCCCTCTCAGCTGCAGAGAGAGATGGTGTTGCCTGGTGCTGTTAACAAAGTAGAATCTGATCTAAACATGTTTTGAGCACCTCACTTTTTTAAAGTTGAGAAGCTTAAAGTTCTTAGCATTATGTGTAATCTGGTCCCTAAATATTGGATGTGGATGGATTTTAAAGTGTGGTGTTATTGTTCTGGAATGCTGTGCAGTTTAGTTGATCTTGTCCAATTAAAAAAAAAAAAGATCTGGATATGCCGTAAGGTATGAAACTGTCTGAACTCTAAGTTTCTAAGATGTAAAGGGTACAAATGCTAAGATGAAACCAGTGCCTTCTGAAAATGTGTGAAAGTCAGTTTCCTAGCCAAAGGCTATATGTAGTGAATTTCTAGAATATATGTATTTCCAGAAGTCTGTACGTACATGGTAGTGTATATATATGTCCAGAGCCAGGAGAAGTTGGTCAGCATTTTCATGAAACAAAATTCTGCATCTTTTATGTCCATACTAGTAAACATATGTTGGCTGAAGAATATCATCCAGGCTGAGACTGGAGGTGAAGACCATCTCTCAAACTATTCCCAGTATAGCATGTTGAATGCTTATAAAATCTGTCTATAGATTAAGCCATGGAACCATAAAAAGTAAATGTTGCTAATATCTTTTCATATTCTCACTTCAGTCATAACTGGAATTTTAAGGCAGATCATAACTTAAAAATTCTTACACTGAAGAGTAGCTTGTTCTGCAAGTCTCAGTGATTTTTAACATGGTTACTCCAGACTAAAGTACTCCCCAGTGTATGCGTAGAAAGATCCAGTCCCTGATATTTAGGACATAGTCTATTGGAATTGTAACATGTTTGCAATTTTAACTTTTAAATCATTTAAAATGGGTAGCATGACTTATAGCTTACTATAAAATTGTAAACAACTTCTCAAATGAAGATGTGACAGTCTTTTCCTCTCTTTAATCCATTTTCTTTTTCCCCTCTGAGTAAACTTCCTCCCTTCTTTCTCTTTATACAGACTGGGTTTTTAATGGTTCCTACAATCATTCTCTTGACAAAAATGGAGAGAAGATGGAGTTGTGTATGCAACATATACAGCTTTCTTTTCTTGTAATCAGGCTTTATTTCATGTGTCTGCATCATGATGGTTATGACAGAAATACTGTTGTGGCAAGCATCCTGACTGCAGATTTTTAATGGGATCTCCCTTCTGTGCTCTTGATTCACGTAGATTCAATTCTCAGTGAATTTCTACAGTAATTGTTGTGTTTGGATATTGTATTATTTTCCCTTAGCTTGACAGTAGTCAGCAAGAAATTATGGCTGGTCGCAAAACTTTACAGATTTCAGCAGCAAATAGTTGTGGCAAAAACATCTCTGTGTAGCAGACAGATTCAGTAACTAGCAATATAATAGGGAAATTCAGATGTGTTTTGAGTTCATCATCTTGAGGTTTTTCTGAGACAGAAGACCTTTTATTCATTCCAGAGCTAATTTCCATCAAGAGAGTGGTTAAAAACTGTAGTTTATCTCTATTGTCTGATCCCAAATTTCTGGCTTAAAATTTCAGACCTGACCACAACAGACCACAAAATTGCCTTAACAAAAAGTCCAAGAAATGTCAGTGGGGGAATTTCTGGCCACCAGAGAGCTGTGCATGAGGATTTATTGGGTGCTCCAACAAAATTAAGAGCCTAAAGGTCATTGTAGCCAGCCTAGACTAAAGGAATCCCCCATGTATCAGTGGTGATGAGAACCAAAAGGAGTCCTTAAGGTATCTTCTTCCTCCTTGCTTTCTGTTCTGTGTATACCCTGCTTAGGATTCAGCCTTCATAGTTAACTACACACACGAGAATGCACAAAATAATATCCCAGTGAGAAAGAGAATGTTCCAAATATGGACTTATATAAGGAGTGTACAGAGATGGACAGAAATGGCATTCCCCTGTATGTTAAATGAGGTAATAAAATAATTGCATAAATGACTGTAGAATGGTGTAACAGGCACCAACTCTGAATACAAGCCAGACAGTGAGCAATACTGATGGGGAAGGAGCAGAATTTATGTGAGGCCCTGTGGAGGTTAATAACAGTTGTAATAAATAGTAAAGTACAGGAGAGCTGAACTGAAACTTGAATCTCTTTGCTACAGCTAATTACAGGCTCAGGTGGAAGACAACTACAAGTTTCTCCTCATAATAGTCTGCTTAGTTCAATCCAAGTAAATTAAGAATGAGATGCTTGGGAAAAAAAAAAGATAAACCATACTTCCTTGCTTGAAGTACAACATTCTAACAAGTGGTATTTTTTCCTTGACTGAATGATAATATAATGTAAGATTGTTACCTACCTTAAGTTCTCTAAAAAAGATGCTACTCCTAGCCCACTCAACAATGGAGAAGAGGGTTTGGTCAGCCATTTTACACATAAGCCCAAACGTGTTGAGCTTCTCGTGTTTGCTTCTGTTGGCTTGCTCTTGCTGCAGATATGCCATGATCTTAGCTTGGACTTGCGGCTCATCCGGCTCACATTTCAGGAGTTCCAATATCAGATGTGGAATACTTGCTGGTGAGCTTGTTTGATAACTATCCATGTACGAGTAGCCCATTATTGACTCTGGTGAACTGGTGTAAGGGTCAGGGTACTCGGACTTGATAGCACGGCTTGGAAAATGGCCATAGGTTTGGTAACCTTGCAAGCTGCCGTGGGGCGGCATTGTCATACTAATTGGAGAGGTTACAAAGGGACTTCGGTCATAGTCTGTAGGAGGCAAGGCAGTATGGTTCAGAGGTAGGCCTTTGGAGGCAGAATGGATGTTCTGGATTGCAGAGGATATTGTCAGGTCAGTCGGCATTGCTTGGATCACCTGAGTCATGGCTTCCAGTTTAAGTCCATTTGCTCGGATAAGAGCTTTCTTCTGCTGCTTCAATGCCCTGTCTCTCTTGTACATTGGTCCAAACTTGTTTCGACCGCCACGCATTCGGTCAGCTCGCACAGCTGTCAGGGGAGAGGAGTAAGTAAATCATAATTAAAACTTGGAATCAGCATTCTTTAACGAAACATACATTAGGACAGAGCAGAAATGTAAAAATGTAACTCCTTTTTTTTTTTTTCCCAAATTCAAAGTAGCACTTTTATTCCTAAAGAAAAAGATTTATTTTGACTTAACAAATGTCACTTTTTTCTGGTAATTTAAATATCACATGCATATATTACTAACATAGAAGGACTTCTCTTTACATTGATTAGGACACAGGGACAAACACAATGGTTGGCTACAGGAATTTCACACCTGCTATGGGATCATGTGGAGATCTCAATGTATATTTGGTTTTATGTCAAGCTACTATGTCATTAAGAAACAAGGGCTGATGTCCAGAACTTGTCTGAGACGTATCCAGCGGACCACATTGTCTCATTATAATCATTCCATTACTGCCTTCCACCGCAGCAAAACATCTGAAATGTAAATTGTGAAATGTTCAGTAGTCATGAAGGGGAATACGTTTTTCTTGGCAAAAAGGAAATATTTCCTTTTGATGATTCTGTTCAGGTTGGTGTAAAACTTTAAGAGATTTCTAGTCAGCTGAACAGCTCTACAGAAATGTTTAGCTGCAGTTGGAATGTGCAGAGACAAAGCTGTCAGCTTGCTGCCTTCCACCCAGAAGGTGGAAGTGAAACAGAAACTATTGACATGCTTCTGGCTTGTAATATCTCTGGAATTAGAAATAATTAAAACAAATCCACCTAAACAGCTGCCTTGGGAGTCATACTGGTGGTCTCTGTCACAGCAGTGTCTGTCACCATGGTATATATGTAATGGACTAGCAAGGAGCTCTCACCAAGCCCACCTTGCCCGACGGCAATTAGATTGAAAGAGGAACCTTTGACAGCCTGGTGACATGTTGAGACTGCTGAGATTGCTGGAGGTTAAGTTCTCGAGCTTTTTATCTTAGGGATTAGTAGAACATTAAAAATTTATTATGAATGCTAGATATGCATAATACTGTACATTATTATAAGGACTTTAACGTTTAATGATTTTTTTGGTCCATGGTAATTTATGAACTAGACTTTAAGGCTATATATATCGCTATCAGGGAAATACACATATAAATGTCGCAAGTATTTACAGTTATGGAAGCACCTGTTCTTCCAATTTTCTAAACAAAGGAAAAGAAGTTGTATGGATGTGTGGATAAGGAAGCTAAAGTACATTTTCTAGAGTATCTTTAAAACTACTGGCGCTTTGCTTAAATTTGTAGTAAAATTGCTGCTGCTAATATTGCTGTTGATTTTGAGCAAAATGTAGGAAACTAAAATAATTAAATCACCATGCTGGTAAATGTAATTAACTTTAAATCTGTATACATAGCATCCTCCCAGGTATTCTACAATTAAAAACTGTGAGCCAAATTGGATTAGCAAGTGCTTTTGTGTAACTCCTACAGAAATTAAGGTGAACTGCATGTAAGCACAGAAGACAAAATTTGGTCCTGTATCATTGTCAGCAATTGAGAGGAGTTAAAAGCAGGAGTAGGTAAATATATTTTATCCTTATTCTTAATGTCAGCAATGAGAAAAGGATTCCAAATGTCCTGTCATTGTGCTATTTGAATTTGGAAGAACATGCGGTGATTCAGGATGTTTAGTGCAATGTGTCAGTGCTAGCTCAGTCCTGTGGGCAAATAGAATAGTACTGAATCCATCAAACTGCAGGAGGCCGATTTTTCTGTTTATCTTCAGTTATATCAACAGCTTTCCTTTGCCACACGGAGATAATTGGGTCTTATCCTTTATGGTTCCCTTAATGGTTTATGGTTTCCCTCCTTGGCCTGATTTTTCCTGGTTAAGCATCTAGGGTGAATGCCATTTCAGTACAATGGTAAGAACAAGGAATTTAGGAGCTTGTCCTTGGTCAAGCAGAAATGTCATTTGCTGTGAAATCTGAATTTTAACATTTTATATATCAAAGTTAGAATGAACTGCGTATGATTCTCAAATTCCAGTTGATGATAATTTTGCATTCGGTTATCTCAAAGGGTATTGTACACTTTTCTCTGTTCTCTGTACATGAGAAAGTGAAATGAAGTCAAAAAGTATACTTCAAAATGCCTTATTCTCTTTCATTTGTAATAGCAGCTCAGGTGTAGCCTCACAAAAATATAGGACACAACTTTAGAGATTATTTGGTTCCTTAATCTCAAAGGTAAGTTGGTGTGAGAAAAACCCTTATTTTATCTGTTTCTCTGTTTTCTGCCTTACTGTCAGAAGAATACACATATAAAAAACCATTCCCAGATAAAATATAAATAAAATCCAATAACTCTCCATAGCAATGACTAATTTTTTTTCTAATCTGGACACTTCTTACATATTTTATGCTTAACGTAAATTAAGACTTTTTAAAAAGCTGCAGAACTATTCTATCTAGATCCATTCATTCACAAACTCTAAAATACTGAAATATCAAATTATATACATACAGGAAAAAATGGATTATGGTTTTGAGTAGCTGTTAGTGATTTACCATTTACTCATCAGAATTTTTTTTATAAAGCAACAATGTCATTGACTTAGCATTTTTTCATAAAATAGCATGTAATAACATACGTAATCCTACCATTTTCAAAATTAATCTATAGTATAGTTGACAATATCAGCAAAGACTATAGCTCTTACCTTCCAATTTCATTCCAACACTTAGACATTTTTGAAATCGACAGTAAGGGCATCGTTTTCTCTGTGTTTTGTCAATCTGGCAATTCTGATTTTCTATACATGTGTACCTTTTGTTATTCTGGACTGTTCGCTTAAAGAATCCCTGTATGATAGATACAAAAGTTAGCCTGTTTTGCTTGAATAGCGTGTTTCAGCATTTTATTTTATGGAAATCATTGTAACATATTTTTCAGACACCACTCAAGCACTTATGAAGTTACATAGTTTATTTTAAATTTCAGTGAGATGTACCCAGGAGGAAACCACCAGACTCCAGAGGAGGTTTTCTTGTGTTGGTGCTATGTTTTACAGACTTATGTCAAAGCTTGGTACGACTGGCTGTAGTCTCCTGTGCCCCTAGCAGTGGTAGCAGAAATAGTGAGGCTGGCCAGTTCCTTTTGTACTCTTTAATCATTGCAAAATTATTAAAGTCTTCCTTTGAAAGTAGTTTTACGTGAAATAAGTAGGGACACCGTTGCAAAGATAACAGATAGCCAGAGTACCTCTGGCTACTGTACATCCCAGTGGTGCATGCTAGAGGCATAGTAAGTGCCTGCTGTTCATTTCTCATTGATTATTTTTTAATGAAAATATAATGTGCTAAGTTAATTTTTCCATGCAACTAAATATTTTAAATTGCATTGTTCTGGCAAAGGAGTTTCCTTTACGGTGCATTACTTAAATAACCGTAAAGAACTTTAAAAAAATTTTACATGACAAATTTGACATGTCATAAATTTGTAAGTATTTAAACCCTTTAGTATAATAGAACCATGCAGATACATTTATCTTCCAATATGATAAGCTGCATTTACAAATATTTTATTCTCAAAATTAATGAATGATCTAAACCAAATCGTACATTACTTGACTTTGTGTGTCAAGTGAGCTCTGACAGTTATAGTTTGTATGAAAAAAGTGCATGGTCATTATAGTCACAGAAAGTTACATCGTAATACTGAAGGATGAAAATAACTTGAGAAAGCTGCATTAGATTTTGCAAAGCTCATCTGTATTGAGGATACTTTTCCTACCTTATCCTCCCGGAACAGAAATACTCTGCATATAAATCAACTAAAATCAATATTTAGGACAGTTAGGAATGAAAGTTGCTCTAGAACTACATCACTTCACAACAGCAAAATACTTAAAAGCAACGATAAAATTACAACGCAAACCAGTCCAAGTTGTTTCCATTTGTGCAGATGAGATCTCTCCAAGAGACTTCTAAATCCTAAAGCTTTTTGGTGGTTAATTTTTTACGTGAATGTAACAAGAAACATATCAGAAATAAGCCAAATTATTACACGACTGTTTAATTATCATCTCTTCTGCTTATATTTGAAACTTTTTGCTGTACTTATGTTTGTATGAAGTAATTAGTACAGAACCTTGCAGCTTTCGCAGGTGAGAAGTCCATAATGGTACCCGGACACTTTATCTCCACAGACTGGACACAGTTCCTCAAGGTCTTCATCGTAAGAGTAATTCACCATTTTAAACTGAGACACTGGGGAAAGGAGAAATAGCACGTTCAATTAGAATTTACATTCGTAACTCCAATTTTCTGGAACTGTTCTCATCTAGAGAGAAAGCTCACTGAAACACACATGCCACTGCAAACTGGGGGGGGGGGGAAGTCTTATTTTTAAACACACAGCTTGCATTGAGACAGGCAACTTTTCATCAACAGCAAATCTGCATGGTACTTAGCAAGTGGAACAAACACCATCGGCTCCTCAGTTTTATGTTGTAAATACTTGTATTTACAGAGTGCCCTTAACCTAGTCCTTAGTTTATGGAATCACAAACTAAATGAATTCATCTAAATCCGAAAATGGTCAGGGGCAAGCTTTAAAAAGGCAGAACGAACAGATTAAGTGTCACTTGTGTATTCAAAGTAACTCAGTTCGTTTCCTTTAAAGTTTTCCTTCAACATCAGCCTGCAAATATTTACTTAGCCTAAACTTGTATCTTACAGACCCAGCACTTTTGCGCGGCGTTAAATGCAAGTTACTTACTTGCAAAACCAGCTTAAAACAACGTCCTCCGCGCCCCCCAGGCTCGTTGTCTCCGGGGGGGCGCCCCCCCCCCCAGCCCGCGCGCTCCCCCCACGACCGCCAGCTGCACCAGACCCCCCTCCCCGCTGGGCCACAAATACAGCAGGTAGGACCTGCTGCGGTGATAAGTAACAGCACATAGACACCATCCAAACAGGGGCTTCAGAAATCAGCCCACCAAACAAAAAGCCTTTCATACGAGTCCCAGAGTTGGGTGCAGTGTGACCCAATTCATATGTAACCATACAACAGTTTCCCATTAAATACTGATGGGAGTATCTCCTGAGGTAAATGCAGACATTTTTTTCCAAGCAGATGATGTTATTTACTGCACAAATATACATATTTTAATGTCATATGTAAGCTCTTGCAATAAGCGAACGAGTTCCTGGTTGTGGGCAGGGCCGTGCCAAATACTGAAGCAGACCTTCCTTACCAAACACAGTCCTGCTGTTGCCAATCGCAGTTTTGGCCACTTTTTGTCATGCAGTTCATTAGAAATCACTCACATGTTATAAAACTGTATTGCTAAATGCCTCGTTAACTGATCCAAGTCAAAGTCCCTGCATGTTTGATTCATTCTCCAAACAAAGACTGATTTTCCTATGAAAACAAACCACTACATGCTTCTCTTCACCCCTTAGGCAAGAGGATTTCTGGAGGTGGTTTTGTTTGTTTTTTTTTTTCCTTAAAGGTAACATACTTGATTGGAGAAACCGTTTTAAGACTTGAATCAAAAGAAAAATCTATTAGGAGCCTGTGTTCTTTACTAGGGCAAATTAGGAAAAAGTTGTATTTAAATCAATCAGTTCACATTTTTCCTTGGCAACATGTTGTAGAAGGGCTACAACCCCAGAAAAGCCAGCCAACACTTAGCAGGTCTGCCTTTTAGCTGCCCCAATTTTTGCAAAGCAGTAAAGAAATGCAGCAACACAGTCACACAGATAATGCTGTTGGAATTCCTCTGCTAACTCCCTGGTGCATCACTGCTCACTGTAGCAAGGTGCATTAGGTAGCAAATAGTTGTTCTAGGTACAAAGGTGCAGAGAAAATGCTGAGCATTACATAAAGGAAGGAACTAGACAGCCTTCCATGTGTGCATTGCAGCTGTGCATCACCTATAGATCACAGCAAAATGCCCCCCGTCCATCCCTCCCAACGCCCGCCAGCACAGAGCCGCTCCGTGCTTCAGTGCTGAAGTGTCTAAGAAGTGTTGTCAAGTGGTGCTTCCCTTCACTCCTTCCATCTGGACGATGATTAAGTTAAAAAGCCATTAAACTGGAACAGTTAGGCACTCCTGCTGGTACAGATATTGCTCACTTATGGGACTGCCGCGCAGCCCTGCCAGGGCTCGCTGCCCAGCCGGGGGGTGATGCAGGGCAAACCAGGGCCCGGCGCAGGGCTGGGGTGCCATGAGAGCACCCAGCTGGGGTGGCTCGCCCACGCTGCCTGACAAGTCGGCAGGGAAATGGCAGCAAGGGGCGGGG
>NW_008795702.1:1496051-1496904 GCF_000699145.1 Aptenodytes forsteri | reverse complement strand
ATGGAGCGGTACGTGCACCTCTGAAAGCATCCGAGCCCCCCGCCCGAGCGCTCGGCTGCCCGTACTCCTCTGACACTTTAATCTCCGTTGTGTATATTAAGAGCTGAAACTATTTGGCGGCGAAAATTGCTTCCGATTGAAAGTGAGGCGCGGAACTGTCTCCAGCGCAGGGTATAGCATTTCCCATCGGTTGGGACAGAGTTTGTGAAAACTGACCCTTGTTGTAACTTATTAAATACTTGTGATGATCGCAAGGTGACCAGCGGTGGGGCAAGCCCTCCACGTGCGGAGAGCGGACTCGGCTGTGCTCGTTCCTAGACAGTTTAAACTTTTCGCTTCCAGTAACTGGAAGAAGAGACCTTTGCTTAATTCAGCGCAAATCCCGAGCTAACCCGGCACCATCACCACTGGAGCAGAAAATGTCTCTTTCTTTCCTTCTCTGTGCAGGGTTTGGTGCTTTGGGGATGGACCCAACGCCCAGAGGGGCTCGGACCTTTCGGGCCCCTTCCATTCTCACCTTTTCCCCATTCCCCTTCGGGTGGGAGGGCGAGCAGGCGAACTCTTGATCTATAGCAACACGTTATTTCTCAAGTTATAATTTCACAGTTTAGCACTTCGCCTGCGAGTAAGTTTTAGCACCGCAACATGGCGAGCTGCGGGAGCGGCCAGCTCGATGGCTAAGGCGGGGGGGCTGAAAGCCATCCCCAGGGAGTGGCCTCGTCTCTAGGCAGAAGTAGCTCGGGCTGAGACCCCGTCTCGGCCCTTGGGAAGTTGTTCCCAGGCACATTAATTGCAAACAACCCCTCTCGCGGGCGCCGCCGTGTAGCATCGCCCTGCGCTGAGCCCGGGCGGC
>NW_008795702.1:1493323-1495226 GCF_000699145.1 Aptenodytes forsteri | reverse complement strand
AACACTCCCCCTCGGGCACGGCCCTAGCACCAGTCCCGGGCGCTTCGCTCCCACGCGTGGGTTTAATGTCATTCCGCCGGGGAAGGGTTTGGAGAGAGTTCCAGCTGTACATCGCAAAGCCGCTCCGCGAGCTATCGCTATGGATGACAATGCTTTGGAGTGGTTATTACACATCCACGTTTCTCCGAAGTATCAGTTTAGGGCAGTACATATTATAAATGATACCTGGTCCCTTGTGACTACGTTTAATTTAACATGGAGTTCTAGCTCTCACGATTGCCTTGAGCAACCTTAATTACCCTTTCTTCTAATCTCCTCTCCATTCCTTACTAAGTTCTCCAAACTTTTTTTTAATGTGATTTCTCTCCTGAGTTTGCCTGCCTTGTTCTGACTTTGCCTGAAGGTCTTGATTGACGCGTGTAATTATAATTATAAAAGATGATGGCTCGGGGAGCCTCCAGCAGCCTTGATTAGTACAAGGAGCAAGACCTGGAATATTTTATACTTCCCTATTTAAATGTATGTACATGTACATTAAAAAAAACACTGTCTAATTTTAAATAATCTGAAGCTTCTTCCACCTCTGTTTTCAAGGTAGAGGGTTCTGCGTGATGGTATTTCAAGGCAAGCTCCAATTTCTTACAGCTTCAAAGAGGCCAACAGAACCTGGGCAAATCTCAAAGCCTTTTTCCTTAAGCAGAGACACTTCCAACTTGGAGGGTCTGCTCGATGAGCAACAAATAGCGCGCTCCCTTCTAGCTTTGTGGGGGAAAGCGTCCCGGAGAAGGTTTGATTTATCTTCCCAGCAAGCAAACTCTAGCAAAAGAGAACTTTTTTGGGGGGGGAATGTTAAAGAAACTTCGCAGAAGCAAATGAAAGAAATAAATAAACGGAGGGCTGAAACTTTTCTGCTGGGAAGTCTAAATCCACAGCCGATCAAAAAGACTTAGAGGGAAGTATTTAAGAAGGAGAGAAACCCGCATCCTGTCCCCCCTTCCTCTCCCGCTGAGCATTCCCGTTTGCCGCCAGCCCAGAGCCGCTCCGAGCAGTCGCTCACTGAAACCGCTGGCTTCAGCCATTTCCTCTTTTTCCTCTTTTTCCTCTTTTTCCTCTTTTTCCTCTTTTTCCTCTTTTTCCTCTTTTTCCTCTTTTTCCTCTTTTTCCTCTTTTTCCTCTTTTTCCTCTTTTTCCTCTTTTTCCTCTTTTTCCTCTTTTTCCTCTTTTTCCTCTTTTTCCTCTTTTTCCTCTTTTTCCTCTTTTTCCTCTTTTTCCTCTTTTTCCTCTTTTTCCTCTTTTTCCTCTTTTTCCTCTTTTTCCTCTTTTTCCTCTTTTTCCTCTTTTTCCTCTTTTTCCTCTTTTTCCTCTTTTTCCTCTTTTTCCTCTTTTTCCTCTTTTTCCTCTTTTTCCTCTTTTTCCTCTTTTTCCTCTTTTTCCTCTTTTTCCTCTTTTTCCTCTTTTTCCTCTTTTTCCTCTTTTTCCTCTTTTTCCTCTTTTTCTCTTCCCTCTCCTCTCCTCTCCTCTCCTCTCCTCTCCTCTCCTCTCCTCCTCTGTCTCTCTTTTCCCTTTCACCCCATGTCTTCCCCCCTCCGCTCCTTGTCATAAACAGATCATCCCTACGGTACGAAGGGGAGAATACCTCGAAACCTTCCAAATCCTGTAGCCCGCGGGCTCCTCTCATCACTTTGCCGAGGAAATACTGCTTTTAATTACTAGGGATTCATTTGAGCGGAGGCTGCTAGTGCCTCCAACTCAGGCTTTAGAAAGTAAACTGTCTGTCCCCTCTAGAGAACTGAAAAACAAACAAACAAACCCACCACAAAAATATACTTTTTTTTTCTGTTGTTTTTTTTTTTTTTTTTAATCCACTGTCAGGGAAACAGAGTGGGGGCTTCAGGCTGAAATA
>NW_008795702.1:1457546-1492337 GCF_000699145.1 Aptenodytes forsteri | reverse complement strand
CGGTCCCGGCGCTCCCCCCCTCCGCCGCGAACCCGCCGCGTTCCAACAGTGATAATTATTTACTTTTCTGATGAGGCGCTTTTGTTTCTGCCTGCGCTGCCCTTTCGGAGCCGGGTGGGGAACATCCAGTTAAAAAAGCTAGAGCTTGGTCTGGAAACGCGACGCCAAGTGTATTTGTATATAAAGCAGGGCTCCTGTCAGGGCTGAGCGCCGGACTCTGTATCATAAGGGATAATTGATTTCTATCCTGCGCAGACAGGCTTAAAAATGAAATTTCTTTTGCTGAGGCAACTGACCTTGATCTGTTGGTGGAAAAAAAAGATGTTTTAGGTCCGCTTCTCTCCACCCCCCACCCCCAATAATTACGTTTTGAAGCTTGGAAAATTTTATTTAAAAAATAAAGCTGAAGCTGATCTTTATCATGAAAAAAGTTTAAGCTCATCTCTCTCTCTCTCTCAGATTTCTCCGCATATAAGCATAGGATCGTAAAACAAACCATGAGAAGATAAACTAGGCACAGTTTATACTGAGAAATCTTGATAAGGATTCTGTACACATGCATGTCTGTTCATTGTATATAAGAACGTATTAATATATATTAATATATAAGGTTGCATATCTAGGTAATATATATATTGTACTCGTGTAATATGTGAGTAAACTCTAGACATTAATAATAATCTGGCATAAGAAGTTGTAACGGTCTTCCCCACACGGCAGCCAAACACAACTCCTGCTGCAGACAATTCTTCCCTTTCACCCTATATAAAGACAACTTTGAGACCTGACCTTTAAATTACCCGCACGGACGAGTGGCTGGAGGCGTTTTGTCAGCATTGGAGGTTTCCCTCTGGAGACCACAGGCGTCATCATTGTTACTTTGCCTCATGTATTTGGGTATTTAAAATCAGACTAACTGGAAAAAATCGGGTGTAACTGTAAATACTGCCCCTTTTGTGGATAGCTCATTTGCAGTATAACGACGGGAAAAGTATTTAATGGGAAGAAAATTGATAAAAGTAAAGAATAACAGCAAAAGTTCACTGTTATAAAAAAACCACCTACGGCTCATTGTCTTGCAGTCCTCACACAACCCAAACTGTTCACTCCTCTGGAAGCTTTGCCTGCATCATTGCTGGCCAAAATCCTAATCCAGACTTTTAAAGATAATATTTGCTGTCTTTGTTAATCATATGAAATTTCATTATATATGCATTCTAATAATAATAATACAGAAAAACAAACCCTGCCAAACTCAAGAGCACTAATTATAATACTGTAAACTGCCTGAGGACATACATTAAAATTAAGATGTCAGTAACTATTATACAAACTGAAAAATTTCACAGTAAGAAACTACAAGTAGATTATTTTTCCTCTTATACAACCATTTTTTTCAAGTTAACGAAACAGTTATTTCTGTTAAATAATCATAGCTAATGCTTATAAAAATTGCATAGTGTCCCTGAGGACACTAAGACAAGAGGCTGATTAGAGGAAAAATAAAACTAGTCAAGTAGCTTTGTATTTCCCCGGAATCTGGTAGAAGAAAAAAATCATGGCACTTCCATAAGAATTTTTGTAAGTCCATACGATGCTCTTCATCTGGAATATAGGAGGTACTATTAAGATTTTGTGAATTCCCGCTGCCTCTTTGACTGTATGACCGTAAACCTAAAAGCAGGTGTCAACAAAGGGTAGTGCCCGCTCCAGCTCCAGCTCCAGGCTGGTTGCGTCTGCTCTCCAAGGGACAGGTCCGCTGCCATTTACATCGGTGGAGTCTGATTTGCATTCACGGGAGCTGGATGAGGCTGGGAGGAAGCTAGGTCGTTCTTGCTGTGGCATGTCACTGATGAAAAACTAACTTACCGCCAGACGGGGGAATGCACCGGGTGCATGCCCGCAAAGCAGGTGCTCCCTGACAAGGGAACCTCTCAGCCGCTGCGGTGGGAAGCAGCAAGTGCCCCTGGCCTGAGGGGCTGGTGGGGTGGGGGGCTGCGGAGGCCGTGGCAGGCCCTCACAAACCCGCCCGCTCTGCCTCTGGTTAGAGAGGAAAATGCGGGGAAGGACTGGACAAAAGGGAAAGTCCAGGGATGGGATTTACTCTTAAGAGCACTTGGCCCTGCTGCTGGTTGAACTTATACCCTGGGAGGACAGCTTTTTCTTCCAAAGAATTACTCTCCAAGTGCAAATAAGAACAGAATCCAGCTCCTTCCTATTTGGTTCCCCCACCGCCAAGCAGAGGCCCGCAGGGTGGTGCTGGTTACATTTAACCCTTACAGGTACGCGGTGATCAGTTTACAATGCTGAGTTAGATGCGCTTTTCAGGCATGCCACCATGGACTCTGACTGTGCGGTGTCAACTAAGGGCAGAATCCTCCCCCTGACCCAGAGCACACAGGATTTCGGAGAGTTTCACAGGATTTAGACCTGCTTTTTCTGGGGCATGCTTTGCGAATCTGTCCTGGTATGTCTGATACAACACACGTGTGAGTGCATTTTGGAGGTATGGTGACAACAGTGCCCTGCTAACTTATGTCTCCCACCAACCTGTTTCTCACATCCACATGATTTAGGGAACCCAGACCTGCCAGTCTTTTGGAAGCCATGAAAATGGCACTTAGTTGGTCTAAATATGACAGATAGGAGTGTCTTATTTTCCCTTCTCCTTAGGTTGTATACTTTCACCCTGAGAAACCTCATCTGAGTGACCACGCTTCAGATACATGAAGATACATGTTATTTTACTATCCCATGATGAAGGCTGAGGAGAGAGGACCGGAGGCTCCTCTAGCAGCTTTCCCTCCTTGGCAGCCAAAAAGAGCAGAAGTCAGAGCAAGGCCCAAGAAAGCGAGGCCCATCTGGGAGGCTGGACTCACCCCCTTTTCCATGTGTTTGTGGGGGCAGAGCTGTGTGAAGGAGCACCCCACACCTGTAGAGAAGCACCAGAGGGTCTCTGGCTTTGACTTCTCAGTGGCTTTGCTGGGATGAGCCCTCCTGGCCAGGTATGGCCTGACCCTGGCCAGAGCCATGTCCAACAGCCTGGGACCACCCTGTGCGAGGCCTCTGGCTGTTGCGGGATACCCTGATGGCACTGCTGGAGGGTCCACATGGTTCCCTCCAAGGAGAGGCATCAAGGAGCCCATCCCAAAGTGGGGCTGGCACCAGGCACAGCCAGCCAGAAGGCAGGCTGTTGCAGGCCTGGCGGTGTGATCCATGGGGCATTACTCCTCCAGCCATCCATTTGCAGCCCAGCACACCTTGCTGCGGTGTTGGGCACAGTTCTTGTGCGGGAGGTGTAGGGCAGGTGAAAAGGGAGCCCCTGGGGGCCAGCTGCCTGGGACACAGCCAGGTCCGAGGTGGGAGCCCTTCCCGTGGGCACCCTTCCCTTCCCCGGGGAGAAGCAGCAGCTCCACCCAGGAGATCAAAATCAGGTTTCAGCTAAGTTTGAGGCTATTTCCTGCAGCTGTTGCTGCGCCCTCCATCCCCCGGGTCCCAGAGCCTCCCTTGATGGTGAGCTGCCCCTATCACACCCAGCATCAGGGCGAGCGCCTCGCCTGCCGTGTGATGACGCAGTTTGGGGGCAAGAGGAGGAGAGCGAGGCCTGGTTCCCACAGGCGGGCCAAGGCTCCCTCCTTTCATCCTTGCCATAAACTGCTGTGCCGAGGCGCAGCCTTGCAAAACCCTGAGCTGTGGAACCTGCAGCGTTGCTGGGCCGGCTTGTGAGGAGCCTTCTGCTCCGCGAAGGAGAGGTTTCCCTTGGCAAGCCTTCTCCAGCCCCTCTCAGCCCTGGCACAGGCTGACGGGGCAGGGGATGCTATTGCCCTGCCAAAGGAGAGGCACCTCGCTCCCGGCGTCTGGTGAGAGGCAGAATGACCCGAGATAGGAAGTGCGAGGAGAAGGGCAGGGAGGTGGCGGGGAGAGGCACCCGCTGGGGCTTAGCCACAGCCACCGCGGCCCTGGCAGCCCCAGGGCAGCTGGGCGTGCAACGAACGCCCCTCGCACCCGCAAGCCAGAGCAACCCGCGCCTGCCGGCTTTCTGATGGGGAGCGGGTGCTGCTTCCATATGCTGCTGAAAGTATTCACTTCTTCGCTGCTCTGAAGTCTTAACCGACTTTTATTGTCCAGCCCACCCCCACTGAGTGAATGTATCTGCATTTTTAGCTATAAAAAATAATCTGCATTTGACAAGTGTATTACAGAAAAGACCTGAAAACATTCCCGAGGTTTTCTTCAACAAGAATAGTCAGGCCTGAAGCAATTTAAATCTAATTTTTGCAAATGTTTATACATGCGCACACACACACAATTTCACAGTTATTAGCAATTGTAATAGATAAAGATACCGTTAATTATCTGATTATATATTTGATAATCACATTATCTCTGGAGAAAATTGTTATTCACTGAATCATCAGCTGTTTTCTTACATTTTTACGTTGTATCGTAAAGTTCTTTTTCGCCTAAATACACGTGCAAATTAATCAGTTTTGTTGGCTTGCCCAATTGTAATGATTTTTTCAGTTCGGACAGCCCCAAGTCTAATACATTTATGCAGAGTCTTCAAAAGAGTTAGAAAACTGTTACTTACCGACTGATGTAAGTCCATGTTTTATAGATTCCTGTATGATGGCTGTATGGGAACCAGAAGACATTATTAGGTGTAAATATACAGTACCCTTGGGTGCAAGGTGTACAGCATTGAGTACAGAGGAGGTGCAGCCTGTAAACTTTTCTGGCCTTGAGACCCAGGCTATAATAACCTTCAGTGAAAGTCGGCGTGATGAACAACAACAAAAAAAATTATCCAAGAATTCGGAAAGTAACAAGCATGTCTTTGAGTGGACTCTGTACTTTTTCCAGCATTAGTGACCTGCTGTAAACCATGTATCCCATTTCATGATAGTCTCTAATCAGAAGAATTGGAACTTGTGATAGGTTTGGCACCGTCACGTGATTTTGTACAGCTTGATAAGAGGACCCTGTTATAAAGTGACAGCAAAAGAGATAAGAACTCTTGGCAGATAATGGCAGACAAATGATTAACCTAGAGTGGAGAGGTGCTATGAAGCACAGAGAGTGGAAGGTTGTAAAGTTGTGGGGTCATAAGATCATACTGAGTGGATGAAAAGCCATACCAACGTAAGTGTAATGACTATAAACTCAGACTTGTGACCTGTCTTCTTGATGTCATCACCTCTTTGCACAGTGGACAGCAAGCACAGTTGTTTTGGCTTCTGTAAACACTCTTTGGATGGCAAAACAAGCAAGCATTAATTCCTTAAAGGCAGCTTCTGAATGCGCCTGGGATCCTACACTCTGAGTAACAGCACCAGCAAATCTCCAGTGGTGGTTTGTCAGACAAAACCATTTTATTGCCCCAGTCCTCAGGCTGGAGACTAGCTCCAGGTTGTAGCCATTTAGTTGAAAGCGTACACTATTTTCTCAGTAAAGAGCTTTACAGCATGGTTAAACATTGATATCCCAGGATTATGATACATAATTGTATTGCACCTCTAAGGCTGCGAGGTACAATGCCTATTCACAGCATGGCAAGTGGCTGTCAAGTGTTTTGCTGTAAATTATTATTATAAAGGTGGGCAGCTGTGCAGATGACTGGGTGATTTTTCAGCTCAGCCGTGAGTGGGTCGGGTTCTGCCTTCGCACCCACCAGAGGAAACGCAGGGGCACGCCGGCTCCCTGGGCGACACCGTGCTGCATTTACAGCAGCCTGAGCGCAGCGTGGCTTCTCCTCGCGCTGCAGTGCCACCGGCAGCCTTTGCAGCTGTGGCCCAATAGATTAAGTCTGCATACACTTTGTGAGATCAGACTCAAGCCTGAATAATCAGATGATATTTGATATTTCAAGCCTCTTGAAAAATAGAGAGAAGTTATTCCACTGTGGGCTAGATCTGAAGCCTCTTGAAGTCAGCAGGAGTTTTTTTTCTCTTGAAATTTGCAGAAGGCTGTAAAGCAGCATATGCTCTTTTATATACTTTGTCACGATTGTTAGACTTTGATGATAAAGTGGCAGACAGGTTAGTTCGTGCTCCAACTGAACTGCTTTTCAGGCTTCTCCCGGCCAGGATGAGAGCTAGAGAGCAGGTCTGAAAATGGGGTGGCTGTGGCAAGCTGTGCAGTGACTTGGGCCTTACAGCCGGGAACCCTGAATCATCACTTGGCCTGTGCAGCACCGCCCTCCTCTAGAGCCCCTCGTAGCAAGGATGTCGAGGGAAGGCCTGGTTTTCTAAATTCTTGTTAAACAACTGCATGTGCATTTTGTATGCTTTATTTACCATGCTGGAGTGTATAAATCAGACATTTGTTCACCCGATTAATAAGCCACAATCACAAATAATTTTGCCTATAGTACATGCAGCAAGTAAAATCATATAGATTTGTGCACCAAAAACTTCCAGAAATCAGGTTTCTCCTCCTCTTTTTTATACTTGTAATTATACTTGTAAACTGAGCAAACTGTACCAAGCTACCTCACAGCAATGCTATGAATATTACTGTCTTGCGATGTGTATGAAGTGCTTTAAAAGCGAAACATGCTATGTGAGTGTATCTTCCTATTTATTACAGGAAAAAATTTAATTTACAAGTCTGGTTAAACAGATATTATGAGTGTTTTTTCAGGGTCACTGATATTTTTTTATCTGTTTAGACTGAGTGAAAGCTGGAAGCCACCTTTTACAACAGATTTAATACAAACCTAAAGAATTTGATTCTCTGTCTATTCTAATTCATTTGGTCATCAAATAGATTTTCAGTTCTATTCACAAAAAGTGAAAACAATCATTTACTCCACCAGAAAAAGCATGTCTTTGGGGACTGGGGATAAAATAAATGAGAAATGCTGCAAATGATACCGTGGTTAGAAACTTTCCACTGTGTCATCAGAGACATGGCTGGAGCGCTGTTGGCCCATATACAAGAGTGTCTATAAAGGAATCTGCCGTATGTGGGGGAGAGAGATATTAAATCATAGGAAATCTAAAGAACTTCATGCTTTTGGCTTCAAACACTGTCATTCCTTTCCTTTTTTGCATCAGTATCAAATGTCAGGGTCGCTGAAAAATGTTCTTTTTTTCCTTTCTGCTACTTTGTCTCCATGGATAAAGGAATGTATGCCAGGTGCATAAGCAGACAGACTTTCTTTGCCTTTCTTTATACCTAGTCCAGTGGGGGAAAAGAAACTCATAGGGAAACTCCAGGACAATCTATATCAGCCTGTGATGCAGCAGCTCTATATGTTTAGCAGTGATATATGTTTGGGCCCCAGCTGAAAAAAGTACATAAGGGTGTGTGTAATGAGGCATACGAGTTGTACCACTGAAGCTAAGTACCCGAGTTCATGGCTGAATACTTTGCTTGATCAGGAATTTTGAACTGTAGCTTTTCACATGGAAGTCCCTGGTAAAGCAGCCACTGACCTTACTGGGAGCAGCTGTTCCTAACTGCGGTTGAAGCATCATAAACTCATTTTGTATCTCCGTGTTTTTCAGCTCCCCCCCCCCCCCCCCCCCCCCCCCCCCCCCCCCCCCCCCCCCCGCCCCCTCCCATGAGACAAGGCTTTTGAAAGGTAATTTTATTATTTCACACATGCTTTTCTGTCTCAGGTCTTTCAGGAAGATAATTAATTGAAAAACATTTAGTGTCTTTTTTTTGCCAGTTCTTGTATGATGAAATTGTCCCTTGTTTGTCCCTCAGACAAATGTCCCTCAAAGAAGTGTACCTGATTTCAAAAGCTTGGCAACAATCCCTCCTTTGACTCTTGCACATCAAATTATTTTGCAACCGTTTACCACAAAAATGGAGTCAGAAGGAGTTTCTCCTCTCGTGGGCAGGGCATTTTCACAAGTGGCATTTCATTTGGGCACGTAAGGATGTTAAGAAACGAGCTCTGGAAATGGACTGATGAATGAACAGTGACCTTTCCAAAGAGTTTTAATCCCTGACTTATATATGTTGGTGTGAATTTAGTGAAGTCAGTCAGGATTTTGTAATTTTCCTGTAAGATTCTGGATATTACTCTTCTGAATACAGTATGTTCCTTGTTGTCTTTCTATGCCATCTCAAGGTATTGTCGCCTTTATTAACAATACATCTCAGAAAAGGTAAGTGTTCAGCACAGCACACATCAAATGAGGGACATGATCCTCGTCCTACTGAAAGTCCAGGGCAAACGTGGCATTGACCCTGGCATGGCGCCTACCAGGCATGAGCTGTCTGCTCCTGAGAGTAGTCCCGTTGGTTTCAGCTGGAGGTTTGCTTAGGTGGAAAGAGATTTACAAACTCTGTTCTTTGATTTGGAAATCACTCTTTTAAAACTTTTCTTCATTGCAGTCATTCCAATATTCCTCCTGATCTATCACAGACATTTAAAATTCTTTTGGATGCTTCGGTGTATTTTCTCCACCTTCATGAATTTTATATTATTCTACATGTGCAAAACCAAGGCATTAAAAATACAGTTTTATGCCTTTTCCCCAGTAGTTCTGTAAAAGAAATTAGGAGAATCTGATATACCTGGTGATCTTCACCTTTTGGGTTTTTCAGTGAAGTAATTACAGTACTGAAATGTAGAGTTCTAATTTATAAAGTTATTTCCATCAGTTGACTCTCAATTCCTGTTTGGTCTTGCATTATGACTGCACTATTAAATGTCTTGTTAGTTTTGTTTTCTTGCATACATATATTTTACATGTTATGTTTATCACCTCAGCAATAGAATGTAATGGCACTAAAATACATTTCAGCATATGCTACTCCTTACTCGTGGTTTTCAGCATATTCAAATGCAACGCTGATGAGCAGAAGCATGGTAAGTTCTTTGTGGGTGTTCAAAATGCAAACTGTTTTCCCTGATTACATTAATCAGAATATTTTAGTCTCTCATATGTTTCTGTTCTCTGTTTGGATGACTACAATTTAATAGAAACCATATTTGGAGATGAATAATGAATTGTAGGAATTATAAAATTGCTTCCTGTGACTTTTCCCTAATAATTACTTACAAAAATTTATTTCAGTGAATATTTCTGCTAATAAATTAATATCTAGAAGAGGAGGTAAATGCAGACATTTGTAAGTACTTTCTTAGGTTAACTGAGCAATCAGGAAACCTTCAGGACTGCTTAGGAGGAAAACTCCGTTCTGTGCAGAAGGAAACATACAGCTGTGGATCACAGAAGTCCTCCTTTGCCCTTAGCTGACGGAGTAGCACGAGCTTTGGTGGGACACAGATTTAGTGCTTGCTCTCTGCACTGGAGAAATAAAACTTTTTCTTGGTGTGAGAAGAGGACTTTTTACAAGGGCATGCAGTGATAGGACAAGGCGGAATGGCTTTAAACTGAAAGAGGGTAGATTTAGATTAAATATAAGGAAGAAATTCTTCACTATGAGGGCGGTGAGACACTGGAACAAGTTGCCCAGAGAAGTTGTGGATGCCCCATCCCTGGAAACATTCCAGGCCAGGTTGGACGGGGCTCTGAGCAACCTGGTCTAGTGGAAGGTGTCCCTGCCCATGGCAGGGGGGTTGGACTAGATGGTCTTTAAGGTCCCTTCCAACCCAAACCATTCTATGATTCTATGATTCTATCTAGGCAAGGTTTATCTGCCTGTCTGTCTGTGTAAGCAGCTTCAATTTTAATTTCTTGAACACCTCCTTTTCTTCAGTAATCAAGAGATTTACAAACTCTGTTCTTTGATTTGGAAATCACTCTTTTAAAACTTTTCTTCATTGCAGTCATTCCAATATTCCTCCTGATCTATCACAGACATTTAAAATTCTTTTGGATGCTTCGGTGTATTTTCTCCACCTTCATGAATTTTATATTATTCTACATGTGCAAAACCAAGGCATTAAAAATACAGTTTTATGCCTTTTCCCCAGTAGTTCTGTAAAAGAAATTAGGAGAATCTGATATACCTGGTGATCTTCACCTTTTGGGTTTTTCAGTGAAGTAATTACAGTACTGAAATGTAGAGTTCTAATTTATAAAGTTATTTCCATCAGTTGACTCTCAATTCCTGTTTGGTCTTGCATTATGACTGCACTATTAAATGTCTTGTTAGTTTTGTTTTCTTGCATACATATATTTTACATGTTATGTTTATCACCTCAGCAATAGAATGTAATGGCACTAAAATACATTTCAGCATATGCTACTCCTTACTCGTGGTTTTCAGCATATTCAAATGCAACGCTGATGAGCAGAAGCATGGTAAGTTCTTTGTGGGTGTTCAAAATGCAAACTGTTTTCCCTGATTACATTAATCAGAATATTTTAGTCTCTCATATGTTTCTGTTCTCTGTTTGGATGACTACAATTTAATAGAAACCATATTTGGAGATGAATAATGAATTGTAGGAATTATAAAATTGCTTCCTGTGACTTTTCCCTAATAATTACTTACAAAAATTTATTTCAGTGAATATTTCTGCTAATAAATTAATATCTAGAAGAGGAGGTAAATGCAGACATTTGTAAGTACTTTCTTAGGTTAACTGAGCAATCAGGAAACCTTCAGGACTGCTTAGGAGGAAAACTCTGTTCTGTGCAGAAGGAACCATACAGCTGTGGATCACAGAAGTCCTCCTTTGCCCTTAGCTGACGGAGTAGCACGAGCTTTGGTGGGACACAGATTTAGTGCTTGCTCTCTGCACTGGAGAAATAAAACTTTTTCTTGGTGTGAGAAGAGGACTTTTTACAAGGGCATGCAGTGATAGGACAAGGCGGAATGGCTTTAAACTGAAAGAGGGTAGATTTAGATTAAATATAAGGAAGAAATTCTTCACTATGAGGGCGGTGAGACACTGGAACAAGTTGCCCAGAGAAGTTGTGGATGCCCCATCCCTGGAAACATTCCAGGCCAGGTTGGACGGGGCTCTGAGCAACCTGGTCTAGTGGAAGGTGTCCCTGCCCATGGCAGGGGGGTTGGACTAGATGGTCTTTAAGGTCCCTTCCAACCCAAACCATTCTATGATTCTATGATTCTATCTAGGCAAGGTTTATCTGCCTGTCTGTCTGTGTAAGCAGCTTCAATTTTAATTTCTTGAACACCTCCTTTTCTTCAGTAATCTAACTTATTGGTGTACAAAGAGAAATTACATTAATTAGTTACTCACGGAACCTTTTCAAAGCTTATCTAGGAGATATTTACTAGAAATAGGAGCAGAGTGTTTGACTTTGTGAGAAAAGAACAGATTTCTGTGAAACAGGCAAGGGGAAATTACTTCCACGTACGTAGCAGTAACAGGTGTTGTGAACTCATCCATCATCTCACATAGCACTCAGGAGCAGAAAACAGTTTCTTCTTAGTGCACTATTAATAAAATATCAGGAATATATTACTTTGGAAGGAGGAGAGGAGAAAGAGAGGAGAAAGAGTCTTAAAGTGGATCTTAAGTGAAACTTAAAACCTTTTGAATTTGGTAGCTAGATTCTCTGTTTTTTCAAGATATGTACATATGTGCAGGGATGACACAGTTACCATCCCTGCCCCCCCCAAGCCAAAAACCCCCCAACACCTTAGCTTGAGGCAGGATGGAAATACCAAGTCTTACCTCAGGAAACTAAATCCTGAAAGACCCTGAGTGCTCTGATGAGAGTCTGACTAATTTCTGCCCCTGAAGGAAGCTGCATGTGTGCTGCACCGCACACCGACCAGCTGTGCTTGAGACCATGGAGTAAGCGCGAGCTGGATGCTAATGGAAGGTGAAAGACTGGCAGAAGAAAGCAGTTCAGAGTGGCATTTCATGTCTAAGCAGAAAGGGTCTCCTTACTGAAACTCATTTATTGAACCAGGAATAGAAGGATGTCTGGAGGCTGATGAACTGCAGAACAGCATGTAATGCGCTCTCGATGGGCCACCTTCCAGCCGGCGGGAGGAGCAATCAAGGCTTAGTGCTCAAGCAATGGGTCAGATCTGGTGCAGAGGAGCTTTTCCACTTCCTTCTATCTTCCCAATGAGCAAGCGCAGAATTTGTTCCAATTTCAAAGCTGACTTTCTTTGGGAAGGACACTGGACTGGAGAGAAAAGTGGGGTAAAGGCCATTCAGAAATAAGGATTTCTGATGATTTTATTAATAACTGTGAGAAATGTAGCACCTGGCAGGAGAGATAAGTGGATTTTCCTAAGCTCTGTTATAGACAGGTAAATATTGCTCTGGTTTATGGCACTAATAATTAAACAGAACACTAGTCTCCCTCTTGGCAATTTAAAATTTAAGGTGGTTGTTTTCCGGAGGCATACGCTGAAATCTGAACGACAGTAACTACTTTAGATGTAAGTTTCATAATAAAAACCCATATATATTCTGTCCAATGGATATATTTCATAAGCATATATAGCACTGAAGAAACATTTTTTTCATTGTCTTCCAAGTCATCTAGGCACCACTTTCGGTAAATATTGCAGTTCTTAAAAAACAGAACAAGTAGACTTAAGATCTGAGAAATACTTCATTCCTTCAAGAACATAGTCTCCCTAGTGCAGTTGCATGAATAATAGATTAGTATCACATATTAATTAATATTTTTATATCTTTTTATACAATGTGCCCACAGTTTGTTAGACAGTATATTTATTTTATTTTATATGCTTAGACCACATTAAAAAATGCAGATGACCCTGGAATTAGGGTGCCTATATTTCTGGGGCGAGCAGTAGCACCCGGGATTTCTGAGGAGCCCCCACTTTCAGGGAGCAGCTCTAAATCAGACTGCTAATGCAGATGCAGTGGCATGCAAATCTTTAGCTCCTGTTCAGCCATTCTGTTTGCATAGTGCCTAGACCGAGTTCTTTGTCTCAGACTAGGGCTTCTGGGTCCTTCTACCACACCAGGAAATATGAACAGATGTTCAGGTACCTTTATTAACTGTAAACTCACATTATTCTCATCCTAAAACTGTTACTCTTGCTTTCCTCTGGTCACCACTGCCTACCCTCCCATTAGGCTGAAATGCTTTTCGGTGGTCCAGACAACACTGTGTACAATGAAGATGGAGACCTGATCTTGACCTCTAGAAAATACTGTATTACAAATGTATACATATATATACCCAGTAAGAGATATTTCGTAGAGCAATAGCAGAAGGATGATAAAAAAGAGGAGCTTTTGTCAGGGCCCCGAGGTCACTAACAGGCCTTGATGGCCCTGACCAGCTCCACCTGGGCCCCCACTCACACGCTCCCGCCCCGGTGCCACGGGCTCATTTAAGCTCCAGCTGGGGAGCTCAGCCCCCTTCCCTGAGCTGTGCTGGATGGGGCCCTGCTCCCGAATTATTCTTTGGGTTCCCTGGCTTGACCTCAGACCTGGCTGATTTCATTGCTTTTGCCCAATGACCACTGGAGCATTAGTAGGACTTGCCACTACTCGGCCAGCCTCTGCGCCGTGGGATTGCGCTCTGTTGGTGAGTTCCCTACCCAGTCTATGTTGTTGCTGCCCTTAGCTCCCGGTTTGCCTTCTTGTAGGGTGCAGCTGGCCCTCGCTGTTCCCTGACAGCTTTTGTAGGCGCTCTGCTCACCCCTTCCTAAGAACAGGCAATAGCTACTTCTATAACGAAGCACAGGGACTTGCTGGGGACTTGTGTGTACTTTTCAGTTAGAATGTGGAGGCTTTTCAAATAGCAGTCTGATCGTCTTGGGATTCTCCGTATAGATATATAGTTTTGGATTTTTTTTCTTTTATAAAGGGGGAAGCAATTTTGCTCATATAGGTCACAGGGAAGGGCAGCTAAGAAGGACTTGCTCTTTCCCTTTGGTGGTGTCTGGGTAGGGCACCACTGACCTTCACAAGATCTTGCTTGTGAAAAGCTTGCACCAGCTCCAAACCAGGTGGTTGCTGTGTGGGCACGCAGCCCTTCTCAGCTGCTCACTAGTGCCTTGAGAGGGGACAGAACGCTCGTCCAGGTGAGAAGTTAGGGCCAGGACACATGTAATGCACGGCTCAAGCCTGTTTCTGAAAAATAACCCCCGTGCCTTACCCTTACCCCTTACCATTAACTCACTGCCATGTCTGACACTTGTGCATCAGTTGATGGGAGGTAATGACTGAACAATAACTATTGATTTTTCATTTCATATTAACGGCATGGCAAGTTCTGAATCTGATAGTGAGAGTAGGATGCCAGTGTAAACATTCCTATTTGGCTGTAAAAGAAGTGTCTTTTTGCCTTCCCTGGATCCTTAACTCGTATCTCAAGAAGCTGCATAGAATTCTCTCGTTAAGGCATCAGAGTTTCACAAACTATAAAGTATACACAATTTTGTGATGATTTTCAGTCTTGGAGCAAACATCCATTAAGCTTAAAATAAATAAATGTACTAGATCAATTATTTACCCAAAGCACACTGAGACAAATGACAAACACTGAATGACAGAAGAGGGATGGAATGGGGTGGAAGTTCTTTCTGACTCAAGATCAGTGTTCAGGCAAATGTAGAGAGACACTGACTTCAGTTCATGGAGATTCCAACCAGCTCTATCATTTTCTTTATGAAAAGAAATAATGAACTAGAATCCTTTCGTAACTTATCCTGGTGAGAGCTGCTTTAGTCAGGTCACTGACACTGTAGTTGTATAAAATGTTGGGAAGGGACAGGAGCTGTGACTTTATTGTTTTGAAGTTTCAAAAGTTTGGAAAATGTTCTGTAATTTTGCAACGGACTCCAGGATTTTGGCAGGAAGTCAAGCATTTCTGTATCATTTCTCCTATAGTATCAGTGGACTTAAGAAACGAGCAGAATTCAAATGAAATTGTTGTAGCTTAAAATGTTTCCACAACATGAATAAAAGCACATTTTGTTACTTCAGACACAAACATTTTTATCTCTTGCTTCTTCATTTTGTTACTGTCTGATCTTATTCCCCCTCCTTTCTGACTTTAGATCTCATTTTTCTCTCTTTGCCTGGTCCTACACTGTGTTCTGTTGTGGATAGCTTTCCTCTGGCTGCGGCTTCCCATGTATGTCTGAAATCTTATCTTGGCACCTGCACCGAGAACCTTCTGAAATGCAGATGTTGAGGATGTTCCCAAGTTAGGCTTTTGTGCTGCTTGCAGTAATAGCACTGCTGCCATTACTAGAAATTATTCCTTTATATAAAAAAGGGGTACAGTAAACATTCTGTATGTACAACATTAAAATGGCACGCAACACTAGTAGCCTAAGGCTGTACTCTTGCACTGTAGTCTTTGGAAGAATAAGGATTGCTTTTAACCTTTGAGCTTGTACTATATTTCTTCACTACCTTTAATAGCATTTGCCTCAATTGCAGCATGGCGTTTGGGACCCCATGGTTTTGTTCTGCTGGAAAGTTGCAATCCACAATGTTGTGTCAGTTCCCAGTTCCTCTGATTACACTGGATGCTGGGGTCTGTTGAGACCCCATTCCTGATCTGGTCTATGGTGAAAGCAGCTGCACAGGGAAAAACCTGTCTTGCAGGGAGCTTTCTTTGAGCAGAATGGTTTGCGAAGCTACAGCCTCAGTGGTTCTGCCACATAAAAAGGCCTTGTTCTGTTTAAAAAACAAACAAACCCCAACACCACAGCAAATGCTAAAAAGCGTTAGCTCTGGGGCTTTATAATAGATTCTTATTGGATTTGAAGCTAATCCTGATCCTATTGCAAATGGTTGTTGAGAAAGGCTTCAGCTCAGACAGCCATGTCAATATGTCTAACTGCCTCATACATGGGAGGTAACTGTGTTGATAACATCAACAGTGAATACACATTTATCATATCTGGAAGGGGTCTGTTGGGCTGAGTTCTATACAATCTTTACAAGAAGGTATCATATCTTATCTGTGAAGCATCTTCTATGCCTTGATTGCTATAAAAACAGCTATGATCCCACTTCAGTATATTAGTTTCACCAACCTGCCCAAATTCTAAGCATCCCAGAATGATCTTTGAGATGAGCTGACTAGAAAATACAAGTTAAATGTGTTAGAATGGAACCTCCAAGAAACTTGAGCCTTCCATGCAAGACCTCTGTGTGCACAGGGGAACTCTGAGACCTGGCAGAGTTTCATGGGTTGGACCTGTAAGCCTGCAGCATTCTGCTTTTGGAAGAGAAAAAGAACCATCTTTAAAGCAGAGAGACTTAAGTGGCTGGATAGTGAATGAGGTGATCCTCACTTTATCTTATTTGATTTCGTTACCCACAGTGTTGAAAGCTGTCTGCAATGTATGGTAGTTTGTACTTCTCCTTAAGCCTCAATTGCTTTTATACCATTGTTCGGAGAAGCCACTTAGAGAATTTTGAATCACTGTGATGATATGATTCTGTCCTAGAGTCACTCCAAAGCACAAAGGCCCTATTGTCCTACCAGGTTACTGAAGTGTTGTAAAGGAGCGTTTGCTACTTGCAGTTTTCGGAATGGTTTATCACGTTTCAAGCATGCCACACAAGAGGAGAATCACTAATAAAGTACATAACTCGGAGATGAAGCCTACTTGGTACCCTTCCCACGCAATGTGAACATGCCTTTAGGTAAGGCACCACTAATACAGTCTACGTTTCTTCACAGCAAGTGTCATATTTCCAGAACCATCCACCTGCTTCATAAGCGGGTACACAGATTCACTAGTAAGGAACTGGGTTTCATTAGATGTATTAATGGTTTTATTATGGCCTAATGGTTTTCACAGAAATTTGCACCAATTTTATGAAGGTGTGATGTTAAATTAGGGTTGCGTTATTGGCAGATGTGTTTCTATTGACATTTTAGTAGAAACCAAATGTATTGTTGTCATCCCGGCTAACCCAATGGAAGTACATCCATGCTGAATTGTACTGATTTATCAACGTTTACCAAGTGCTTTAGCTACATCAACAGCTTTAGTTGTATCAGTCCTAAAACTGTTTTTAAATAGGGCAGGCATAATAACAGAAGAGGAAATTCACTGAAATATAACACACATCTTCGGAATCAGAACAACATTTTAGAGAGACTAATAGAACTGGTTTGGCTGACTTACAGTTTCTGCTGGATTTAGAAGTGTCTTGTTATTTCCCCATTTTAAATGGGATGAAGTGTTATTAGCTGAAATTCAGCAGATATCATCTTAGGGTGAAACGGTGGTGGTGGGTGGGGGAAGACAAAGCCCTTTCCTTCTTCCCTTAGAAATCTGAACATCAGCAGGGCACAACTCCACCTCGTGCTTCCTGGATGACTGGGCAGAGATCCCTTGAGTACCGAAGGAAGCAGCCTTACTCCCACCATGTCAGATGTGTTTTTTACAGGCAATTACATCATGTTCTATGGACTCTTATATTTCTTATTCATACTTTTCTGTGGACAGTTTTTTTGACTTTGTGTTACTTTATTTCTCCTTCTTTGTAGTTATCAAATGAATTAAATCTTTATTGACGTTCAGGAAAAACAATAGTGTGAGGCAATTCTGTTTTCATTAATATAAGCAGTTTCTGTACAAAAAGGATTCAGCTCTCTTAATAGGGAGGAACTATTCTGTAGCGGGGTTTCCTGTACATCTGTGCTAAAGTGGAGCACATCTCATCCTAGTGAGGGAAGTGCAACATATGAAGCTATTAGAGACGACCTGTAATGTGGAGTAAAAAAATGTCCAGATGAATGCATAAAAATCCCTTTATCATGCTGGTATTTGTGTTGAAGCAAACTATTTTATAACCCAAGCTGTCACGAGGGGCTGCCCTACCAGGACGAGTACGAAGAGAAGGCAGAGTAGTCTGTTGATCTGTCTTTATTATGTAGTATATATAACATGCACTGGAATCAATTTGAAAAGTGTCAAAAGTGCATTTTTAATTGTGACATGTTTGGTTTTTACTGGAAAACACCCCAGATGAGACATGCATAACAGTGTATAACATGCACAAGGTGGTTGGAATGCTTTTGGTGAGCTTTAAGCAGTGTTGAGAATCACAATTCCACAGGATGTTTTTATCTCATAAAATGTTAGTAGTATTACAGCTGAGATCTACTGTGTTTTAATGTCATGTTGTTATTGTTACATGTCCCTTCTCTGTCTACAGGACTGTGCAACATCAGTTAGTCACTCTTCAGGTAGTGTGATTCAAAAGAGTTTTGTTAAAGTCCGTATTGAGCTATGCTGATTCACACTTGCTGAAGATCTAGTCCAAGGTTCATAAAGCGCATTGAAATAAGAGATAACAGGTACCACAGAAATGCAAAGTATGATATCAGTGAGATAAATGGAAGAAAACTGTCATCAATTTTTACCAATGAAAAAACACAAAGGTCTGAAAGAAAGTCTTAGGCCCATTATAACTTTAATCCCCAATGACTTCTGTTTTTCTGGTATCGGTTCTGTATTTTGTTATACATAGTAAAATATCCTGCTTAATTCAGCTTCATCCCTCCATCCCAGGTTAGCAATAGTCAAACTGGCCTTCTGGAATTACAGTTGCTAGATCTTGGGCATGAATAGAGTTTTCTAATTAATAGACTGAGGCAAAAAGATTTTAGAAGTATTTCAGTTTAAAAGGGAGAAACTGTTTGAAATGCTATTTGTGCTTTCAGAATGCTTGGTCAGAAAAGCCAGCTTTATTGTGTTTGGTTTTGCCGGGGCTGGGGCGGGAAGGGAATGCACTTCACATTGCAAACTTGATTGATGCTTCTACATGCTATCCTGATACAAATAATTGCGAAGAGGAAGGTGTCTCAGTGACACACGTTACAAATAATTGCAAAGGGGAAGATGTCTCAGTGACACAGGTGGTAGGCTCTGTCAGTCTTGAGACCTGGCTATTCTTTCTGCTTTCGCTCCAGCAGAGTATCTGGGAATGTACTTTAGTTTGGGAACCTTGGCCAGGGAGCTTGGGAGCCAAATCAGGAATGATGTCTATTTGAACTGGCAGACAGTGAATGACTGGCGCTGAGCATAAGTAATCCATGTTGTGAAGCTTTAGGGTGCCATTAGTTTTGAAAAAGTACTTACTGTCAGTATTCCTGAAATACTAACTTTTTGAGGCATAGAGGTCTGTCCTTTTGAATATTCTTGAATAAAGCATAAGGTAATCCCTCTTGTAGGCATTATGCATGTGCATCCCATGGTGAAAAATGTGTGTCCTTGGGCTTGGTGGGACAAATTCTTTCCTTGGTTACATGAGAGAAAACGCAGAGTAAAGTCATAGCTGTTGCTGATTTCTTCAGTGCTCAGTGATGCAAATGAGAGCTGAATTTATCCCGCTGCTTATATCTGGTATTTTGCATAGAAATGCTCACTATGCTGAAACATACTCACATTTGCAAGAATGTGTCTGTGTAGTTTACATTTCCAATTTTAATTTTTGAGCCATGCGTAAGAGACTCCAGGGAACAGTGTGTACTGTCAGCAGAAGTTATCTTTTTGATGAATCAGGCACATTGTTTGTACCCCTGCATTTGATAGACGTGTTGTAATAGGGTCCTGAACTGCTTACTGTGTCTTTATGTACCTTCCCTCTCAGCAGTTGTAACTATTGTGCTGCTTGACCTATATTAATGGTACTACAAACAACAAGTTTAACCATTAACTTGTGAGCCCTGTTTAAATGGATTTTGCTAAGAGATGAGAACTGAAGATTTAAGGAGGTAAAAATTAAAAAGAGGGCTACCCAATGTGAAGTTTTTCAGTGCTTACTGATCTGATGTGGAGGGTGGGAAGGAGTTCAAAGACCCAAGAATAAAACCCAACATCACATTATTGTGGTCTGAACAATTAGTGCCATTCAAGGTATGGAAAAGCGCTATCTTAGATGTTTTGTTCATCAAATAACTTGTGCATTTTATCTGTTTGGTTATTCCAGTGAGGCTGGCTTGCTGTATTATCTATATCCACACATACTCTGTAGCAAGAGCAGGCTGACAGGGTTACACTGAGGGGGGGTAAATATTGCCTGGTACTGCTGCCTGGGAAAAGAGGCTGGTTCTCAGTAACTTGTGAGGAGATAGTGAAAGCTAGAAAGAGTCCAAGTGAAAGGAGCCAGTGTCAGACTAGTACTTTAGGTATAGAAAGAGCAGACTGATTTGGCTTGATTTAGTTGGGCTGCATTTCAGGAACTTAAGTTCTGTGCACAGAACTTGAATTTTAGACCATTTAATAAAAGCCAGAACTCTAATTTCTGATATATATGACTATATCACCTCAGGAATAAGCAACTGTGACTGATCCATGGTAACTGCCCCATGTGTGCGCAAAGCCAACAGCAAATGTGTGGTGGTTCAATACCTGGTGTGATTTGATCCTTCATGGAAAAGTGATTCTGTGTCTCTAAGTTTATTGACATCAGTGACTTTTGACTGAGGCCCTTAAAGGGTGGGCATGCAAAAGGTAAATGCCAGGGGGGAAGTGGTATGCTCTGGGATGTCCTGCCAAAACCTCTGTCTTCCCTGATAAAGCTGCCTCATCTTTTGCATGCAGGCATTTAAATCTGCTACTGCTTTCATTTGGTGGTTATCTCTCTCTCTGCTGGGATTTCACCATTCTGGCTCCACAAGGTGTATGTAGGTGTCTTGTGCAATCGAATAGTGTGTGTCCTGCTGGGTCCTGGTGATTGACAGTGCCAGAAATGTGTGCTTTAGCTAAAAGTAGCAGCTGGTATTCATAGGTACAAATGTCTATGGTTCGTTCTCTGCAGCTGAGCTGTTCTCAGGCATTGTTACAGCTGTGAATCAAGCATTAGGTAGCCCTGTGCACATAATCAAAACTGAGAATCTGAGTGAAAATCCCTCGCATTTGTTTGAGTCTCTTGCAAGGGCTGTTGCAGAAACACAGAATCACCTATTTTACTTTAAGCGCAGCAAAACATGCAGTTAGAAAACATGCTTTAGAAACGTGTGGTATTTGTGTGCTGGTCCTTATTCCGAGGTGAGTAGAACTTCATCTGTCTTGTCACTAATATAGATTTTTTTGGTTGAAACGGGTAAACTGAGACAAATCCTTGTCATTCCTGATCTCAAGAGTTGTTAACTGAGTAAAACTCTTTGGGCCTTGATTTGAAGATTGCAAACAGCTTGGTAAACATTTAATTAAACCACAAAAAGCTTTGTAATAGGAAGGGAAGCAGTGAGCAAGACTGTCAACAATTTAGTGATGTATAAGCCAAGTCAGGGAGGGAAGCCCATGATTCTGGCTGCCAGACTTCTTTAACCAGTGACTTCCTTGTCTGTCTTGGATTCCTGAAGAAAAAGAGGCACAAAGTCACCCTTATGAGGAAGTGATCTCAATTAGAGTCAAGAAAAAACAGAAACATTGGGGAAGGCTTATTGGGAGCAAACAAACATGCAACTGTGCCAACAGGACTTCTTGCCTCTAGGTTTCTGTAGTTGCACTTTTCTCTGATGCCAGTCATTCCCAAGGTTTCCATTTAAGCAAGTTAAACTGGTAAAAGCCTGTGTATAGGTGATTCCGAAGGGTTATTTCTGCTTATATTAGTTTATTCCTGAAATTCTACAGAAGCAAGTTTAGCTGAGGGAAATCTGTTTTAAAGTTTGTCCATGCAGCGGCATTAATTTCTTTAGTCTGGATTAGCAGGCACAGTTTTGCTTCACCCAGAGCAAAGGTGGGAGCAGGGCAGGCCCCCATGGCTACTCTTCTCTTTTCTTCTCTGTCTATCCCCTCAACTCTGAAACAGCTATGTTCAGAATGAGGTCACAGCACGGTGATTTTGCTCTGAACATTAACTTTTGTTCTAGCAGCTGTGCTGGCTGGCACCCATGTAAGGAAATTTAGCATTTCCCACTGTATTGGTACAACAGTATGATTTTTATTTTGCTCTGAGCCTAATGGGCACGTTCCGGCTTGTAATCATGAGAGGGCCTGGCAGATGAGCTTTTGAGATGCTTGTTCACAACTCCGGTGAGCAGCTCCCTACAGTTTTGTGTGTTCAAACTAGCTTGCAAGTCATTAGATTTTTTCCTTCTGGTGACTCTAGGTGGGAAGGCTTGTTTACTTACGAGTTTAAAGCACCTTGTTTAGGTGTTCGCATGTTAGCCTGATGGGAAGGAAAGGAAAAATCTGAAGTTTAATAAACTGACCCTTTTTTGCCAGTTTTCAGGTACATAAGAAATGAAAGAAATTTAGTCACAGAATGTGACCTGTACAAATATGGGCAAGACAGGTTAAATTAAAGCAGCAGATTTAGCTTCATGTCTTGTTATAGCTTGCAAAACAGTTGTCTGCCAAGAGGAGCATTCTGTGACCCAGTGACAATAAACTGACACAACAGAGCACAATTCAGATACTTTTTGCTCATTTAGTCAGTCTCTCTATCTTGCAGCAGCTGTCATGATAGGACAGCATCTTTTAGTATCTTGATACTTTCTGTGCTAAAAGGTTAGTGTGAGCTGTCTTGAGAGAATTTTGTCTCATATCAGAGCTATAAACCTTATCTCAGTAAATAGAATAAAGCTGGCTAATGATCACCAACTTTATGCTCTTTTCTTTCAGAGGATAGGTTTGAAAAGGTAGTAATTTCTTTCAACAATATGAAAAGCATCTTGGAGAAAATAGTCTTCATTACATATCAGTAAAGATAAGTAGCCTAAAAAAAGGCTACTTATCACCTGTATTCTCATGTAAAGAGTAAGTATGGTGTGTGTAAGCTAGCTTGATGGATAGATCTGTTTCTGAGCATTTACATCTCAAGCCCATGCTCTTCCTATGCAGACCTCCTATGGAAGTTAGTGGAAGTCTTTCATGCCTTAGGATTGTGTGATTCTATTTTTTTTATTGAAGACATCTCAGAGAAGACAAACTCATTAGAACCATCAGGGAGAAATGGAAACAACTTGTGCTCATTATGTGGCTCTTCTGAAATGGAGGGTTGCCAGCTGGAGGCAGCCATATGTATGTACAAGATTGCAGCTGGGAGGGCAATCTAAATTCCTTAAAAGCAACTAGATGGTGCTTGTATTTATTGCAAACTATGTGCAAGGTAAAGCTCAGGAGCAGGGAAATCTGTTGTGAAATGGCAAGAAAAGGATCATGTTTGCAAACAACTACATTTTAAATAAGTAGTAGGACAAAGTGAGCATTATATTCCGATCTCATGAGACACCTTGGGATCCCCATGTATATGTCAAGCACAGATAGAAGAAACTGCACAGGACCAGAGTGTCTCTATTTGTACCCAAAAGACTGAGGCATAATGTCAATTATTCACTGAAAATCAGGACTTTCTCCAGCTCAGTATATTTGGACTTTTAATGGCATTTGAATAGACACACAGAAGCAGGTCTCTTACCCCAAGAAGCTTTTTTTCTCAGCCTTGCTTAATTGCTTTATCTCTGGACTTCTCAATGCTTGCTTTCCCCCTCTTATCACTTGCTCCTGCAGAGTCTCTTTTTACATAAGTTTCAGCTATGCTATTCACTCCAGTGATCTTATTTGGCAGTTATTCCAAGGGATGCACTAGTTTCTAAATGAAATAGTTCTGCTTCATTTGTTTCCTTGTGCTTGTGTCTTCTACCTTATGAGGTCTACAGTACTACACACAGGTTATCAAAAGCTGTTCTATTAAATTATGCATTAACCAGCAGTATATGTTTACAGTGTGTGTGTTTAATGGCGTAATATTACAAACATAGCACAGTTTAAGGACAATAGCTCAGTAAAAAGTATATTGTTATGAGCTAAAAAAACTGAACTAATCAGGATTTGGAGCTCTGTGTAAAATGAGAAGTTTGGATAGAGCAGCCTTGGGAGTTTACAGACTATAAAATGTACCCTGTGCAGACTGTCTTCCCCTGTCTTTATGTGGGAAAACACCTTGGACTCAGTGGGAGTTTTGCCGGTGTGAGGGTTATAGGGCTGGAGCTCAGTTGCAGCACTACAGAACTTCAGCTGTGCCAAAGTATGTATTTTGGAATGATTTGAACATTTTTATAACTGTTGATATTTGACGAATGTTTTAGTGCTTTTCTTCACAAAGCAATCACCTTTATCAGCATCACATTAAAGGGGTGCTGAAAGCAGATGATGAATCTTATATGACTGAATGTTGCAAACCTCTGAGAAATGTAATTAAACTGTTCTTGGTAGCAGATTCATGAAGAGGTTCATAAGAGAAGAACCCAAGCTGCAAGCTGCATCAGGACATAGAGATGTGTGCCTGCCTCTACTGTCCTATTGGTTGGTTTTGGTTGTATAAAACTAGCATCCAGGCATCCAAACCAGTCTGTGTCCCTGTTCTGCTAGCTGTTAGTATGTATGGTGAATATTAGTATTTGCTCAGAGGCTTTTATGATCTGAGGACATGAAGGTAAAAGCAAGTGTTATATTGCTTTAGTTTTTGGATGGGGCTAGGTACAAAGTGATTAAGTACTTTACCAAGCCCAAATGAGAATGAGGTGGGAAGCTGACTTAGTTCTTTTCATTATGGTCTGATGTCTTCATCTGAAAGACCATTATGTGGTCTCACTATGTGAGAATGGGGCTAGGTACAAAGTGATTAAGTACTTTACCAAGCCCAAATGAGAATGAGGTGGGAAGCTGACTTAGTTCTTTTCATTATGGTCTGTCTTCATCTGAAAGACCATTATGTAGTCTCATTATGTGAGACTCCAAGAGAAATTTTTCTTCAGAAAATGACTATTTTCATAACAAATGGCACACTGCTTTGTAGCTCAGCTCTTTCTTTGCCTTTTAAATAATATTCTCACAAGACAGCGTAATTTTTGTCACAAGTGTTTTTGTCACAGCTGATCTACTTGGTATATTTGGTTCAAAACCCCTGGTCTTGGCCATCCACTGGCTTGCTCCCTGGCAACTCCTGTATTCCTATAAAATACATACCCCTCCCTCCCCCAACATAATAATTAACATTGCAAGACTTAATATTTTGAGGATGAAGATAAAAAATTAAACTGTTAGTGTGGTGGATACATTGTGGACGCCGAGGGCACTGGTCGATTCTGCACTAGAGTAGTGTAGATCCTGAATGTCTCTATCTTATATATCGGCAGATTACGTTGGCAGGCTCTGGTCAGGCTTCCCTGGTCCAGGGCTACCCGTGACTTTGTTCCTTGAGTTGCCAGCTGTGGTACCTGTCTTCCAGCCATGCTCATGGAAGGTCAGTGCAGTGTCCCTTAGCGTGTAATGTGGGAAGTAGGCACCAAGCCTCATGTAGTTCTTCTGCTTGAGTACTCCTCTCCTGCCCTATTCTAGTCATAATGAGTTTCCCATTTGGGGAACTGCAGCTGGACCAAGGTTTTGAGGACTGAGGATTTGGGTTTTACTCAAATCCAAAAGAGGTCTTGGTTTCTGTGACATTGCACGGGACCGGCATCCTGAGACCATTGTGTTATCCAGAGCTGTCAGAAAAAAGCCTTCCTGGAGACACGTGAGGAAACTAAAAATACAGCTTTTACTGGAGAATAATCCTGAGTTTCCCCAGTGGTCCAGGTATTGGGGATGTGATAGAAGTGCCCATAAAGCTCAATTGATTTCTGGCAAACTTTAGTTTTACTACTTCTACCCAAAAGTCTCGTCTTCACAACCACAGTCAGGCCACTCTGAAGTTACTCTTTCATGACCCTCACTTAAAAAAAGTGACATCTCTTATTATGAAGACTTAGTGGTGCTTTTGATAATGTTTTTAATATTTTATTCTTTGGGGAGTAGCCTGGACATACTGTGTATAATGAAATGAGCCAAATGGCTCTTCACAACAGCTGTGGTAAATGTACAAGTGATTTTTCTGCTTTGAAAACAGGAAAAAAACCTCTTGTGTTGCATCATTCTGGCTGGGAAGTGCTCAAAGTTATTGTGACAGGACTGTATTTTGAGCAATTGTTGGTGATTTGTTTTTTAGCACACAAAGAAAGTAATAAATCTGTCATCCTGAAAAATCAGGTTGTGACCTAAAGGAAGGAGCAAATTGTGGCTTTAGGTAAAAAAGAGTGACCTGTCTATGAGGGTCATTTATCATTATAACAAAATTGCTGGTGCTCTCCTAGCTGACCAGGAAGAAAGGCTGTGGTAAGCAGAATTGAGGGATGCAAGCATCCGAATATTTTTAACTGATCAATATTTTCAGGATTTACAAGCAGCCAAAATCCTGTCAGCATGCAGAGTAAGTGCACTGTGCATCTGTTCTAAGAAAGAAAACAAGGGAGAGTGAGTTTAATTTGGCAATTAAAAATGAAATACACTTTAGATTTGGCATAAATAGTTTAATTCAAAACTGTATCTTAGCATGGCCCTTAGCAGCCTCTATACCTTGTACAGTGGTATAGAAAATGGGTATCAAACCAAACTCCCGAGAAGGCTGAAAACAATAAATAAGCAACAACACAAATCCCTTCAAAGTGGTGTTAGCATTACATTCTAGTACTGCCTGTGGCACATGCAGAGTGTCTCAGAACTCACTTGGGATATGTGGTTTCATTGTTTGAAAGTAACAGTCCCAAACTCTTTTTGATTAAAAAAGAAACAAACCCCCAAACTTACTTTCTTACCCCACCATCATTTGTTCTACATTATCCTATATATAAATAGTTTTACATATGTCTTATAAAAGAAGGAATAGCAGAACAAGTTCAGTGCCACAGCTGAGGTTGACAGAGATTGCATTGCATCGGTTGCAAAGGATATGTTCAATGAGTCCAAGTCTGACTTGCATGGAATATCAGCTGAACATGTTTTGAAATAAAAGATTGAAAAGATGAGTTCTTTTATGTCATTATTCTTAAGTATCAAATCTCTCTCAGAATTAAAAATACTTCTGGTTAATTCTGGAAAACATTTTCCTGCTGTTCAGTCTCTCCTGGTTGTGAATTTTCACTTTAACCTGTTTTTATAGAGTTTGCAAATGCATAATGAAAGGAGAGTGTGTGTGTGGGGAAAACCCAACACAATTTCTTGTACAGTAATTTTCATGCCAATTGCTAATTTCTGCTGATTGCCTTAGTGCAGGAGTGTCTTATCAGACCTGAACATCCAATGCTAAGAAACAATTCTAACGTGTTTAGAAAAGCATCTATGATTTGGGCTATCGCCTATTGTTAGGCATTACCAGTGTTTTACTATATTAGGAATGCTTAACAAAGCTATTTTAATACAGTTTACGAGGGCATTTTAATATATCAAGACTGGTAAAGTACTGTACACTTTCAATGCATCATAAAGACATTAAGATAAAAATCATGTAGAAGGTAAAATAATTTATAATATGAACTGTCTTTTTAATGCACGTTGATAATACTCTGTTCATTGTGGCTTTATTAAGGAAATCACTTTAGCATAATTTTAAGCATAAATAAAAATAAATTTATAAACATAAATATAAATTCCATTGATTTATTCCGACTTGACTACGTGGCAGTGCCAAAATCTGGTGTAGTTCTGCACCAAAGAGCCCTGTCAGATCTTACCACTGCAGAGGACCAGGCTGGACTAAAAGCTTAACTCAAGTTTTGTGACTCATGCTCTAAAAAGATTAGGCTTTTTTCAGCAATTCCTCCAATTTGAGGAGTCAACAAAGTTACCCTGGAAAAATGTATCCTAAACTTGTCATTAGATAGCAACATTTTCATTTCACTCCTTCCTGAGAATGTTGAAAGTGATCTTTATCCTGATAGTATGATTTTTTTTCTACTTCTAGTTAAAAAGGAAATGAAAAAGTTCTGTCACAAATATGTCTCAAACATATTTTGTTCAATTTTGGCTTTAAGATTTAGTACCAAATTTTGTGAGTGTGTGCTTTTGCCCTTGTGCTCAGGAATGTTTTTTATTGTATTTGATATATACCCATAAAATAAACTAGATTACTCTCCGTGTCAGATTTAAGTTCAGTGAAAAACTGAATTAATTCTTTTCTCAGTCTCACCCCCAGAAAAAAAGAATACACCTAGTGATAAGTTATTAACTGAGGTCAGATTTTCAGAAAAGCTTTCATTTATTCTTTTCAATTACTATATAATTTTTTCTGTTTTTTTGCTGTCATTAAAACCATTATCAAAGATAAGTTTCTAAAGGTGTCTTCCAACATTTTTATTGCAAATTATAAATTTTGAATGTAGAAAAACTTGTCCAAATAAATCATGGAAAACCCTGGCCAAAATTTAATAGGCAGGAGATATGGGAAAGCCCTTTTCTAAATCTGGTCCTTCCACTTGTATCTGATTCAGCATGTGGCCACAGATCAGTAAAGAGGTAAGTGTGTAGATTAAATTTCTTCTGTAAAGGTAACAGCATAAAAATGTGGACTTATTCTGGCGTCTCTTTTTGGTATCTTCAGGCTTAATATCACCCTAAAAAGTGTGAGTATAGCTATTGCTTGTAGTTGAACTAGGTCATTGTGGTTTTCCCTTGAGGTTTGGGACTCGGCTACCAGGAGTTCAAGGGCCTGGTCCACCACTCAGCAAAATCAAGGGGAAGCTCTCCTCCCCTCTCACAGCTTGCACTTCCCTCTAACCAAAAAGAAACCATGCAACACAGTAACTTAGACTGCAATGAAAATTGCTACTTGTGAAACTATGGAAGCAAGAAGCCAAAAGTAAAAAAAACTTACTCTAGAACAAAAATCAAGCTGTTTGTGAAAGAACTGAAGCATGGAGTCCTGTAAAAATGTTTCTTTTGTTGTTTTACTCCCCCTGCCAGCAATAAATTGACTCTTTTTCCTTACCCCTCCAGATGCCTAATAGTGCCTGTTTTCTTCCCTCCTTTGATACTGACTTCGTTGTCTTTCAGATTTTCATCACTCTTTCAAATTTTGATTGAAACTAGCTTGCATTTAAAAATAAAAATTTTTTGTAGGAAGAGCAACAGAAAGACAGAAAAAAACCCAAAGAAACAGATCTAAAACTATGGCATATAGCTATTCCTGTGCTGAAACGATGGTTTCTCTTCCTAATACCATAATATTTGATTTTTAATCACTTCATAAAATATTGTATGTGGCAAAATTCCAAATTACAACAGTGAAGTAATGCACAAGTAGGAAAGAAATCTGTGAAAAAGGCTTCTCTGTTTGTAAGGTATTTCACCATAAATACAGATGTTTTCTGTAATTTTTGGAATGGATTTGAGGAAGGTTTGTCTGGAAATGTCACATGAGACCCTCTAAGCAATACTAATATTGTTCTGTCCGTGAGGTGCAGTTTGTATTCATTTCAGTAAAGATCTATTGTACTTTTGTCTGCTTCAAGTATTCCCTTAAGAATGAAGTTTACATTTTAGAAAGTGGCAAGATATTGAATTTGCCATGAGGTTATAGCAAGTTGTAGGCAGCAACTGAAGGAGATATATCTTTACACACTGAAACTTAGAACATTTCTAATTTTTACAAGAGTATAAAACTTGATGCTGAAGCCTCTTTTCAGAGTACAATGCACGTTTTGGCTTGCTCATCCCTGAGAATTATAGCTGAGATTGAGGAGGTATAAAATACAGGATTTATGAAAGGAGAGAGCATGCACAACTTTGACGTACAATCCAGGGTCAAAACTATTTGGACCTTAAATTATTATCAAATGTGTGGATAACCCTTCCTTCCCAATATATATGTAAGTTAATACTATAAAATATCTATAAAACTAATATTCAGACACTTTTTTACTTATCTTGATAAAATGTCAAGAGTTCTGATTTCTCAATGTCCTGTTAGTACAGAAACCACTTAATGATGTCTGCAATGATACCGTTGTTTTGCTCATACTTATTAATCAAATTCTAAATTGCAATGTGTTTACCTTGCATCTTTTTTGTGCCTGGTAGGAGCCATAGATACTGCTAACTAGTTCCTTTTTACCATATTATTTGTTTAAGAACTTCCTGATTCAGATGTGAAGTATTATTAGGACAAAGGTGGCAGGTTTTGTCTGGCCAACTTATTTTCTTGCTATTTTTAGAAACAAATGTGCTTGTATTGTGCACCATAGATTGGCACTTAGATGAGGTTGGGGTAAGCAGCTAATCAATCATATCTGGATAATAGACATCAGTGGTATTGCTTTGCAAGGTTTACATTCTTTGATTTATACCAGGGGATTGTTTTTTATGGTACTTTCAGAATATTTGTCACTGAATAATGTTTTTATGACCAAACCACAAACACAAAGCCATTATTTCTTTTAAAGCCGTCGATCAACAGTTTGATTAAATTTGTATGTATTTTGAGAGCATTCAGACTGGTTGCCATCAAGTGCGATGAACAGAAGATGCTTCTAAAACAAGAGTGGTACTGGGCCTGAATTGCTATTGACCATCACCTTGTAGTCATTTACAACAGGGGGATGTAAAAAGACAACCAAGTCAAAATGGCAGCATCTAACAGACAGCCTGTACTCCCTTTGTGCTGCTCTAGAAGTCTGCATAAACTTGAGCCGTTGTCCATTAAGCATCAAGAAATATTCAGCTAAGACACTTCAATTAATTTTTAGCCTGCTTCATTGGTTCTGAAGGGTTTAAAATCTTCGCTATAATTCAGTTGCAATGAAATTAAAAACTGTTGTGAAAATGAAATAAAAAGAAATGCACACCTGCGGCTGGTATATTGATACATGGCTACCTTTGTACAGTGACATTCTTGCTTGTAAGCAATTAGTGTGCGCTATGTTTGAGTATAATAGCAGATATCACTGTGCTGATGAGCAATGATTACTTCATCTAGTTTTGGGTCCCCCAGTACAGGAAAGAATGGATTAAACTGGAGTGAGTCAGCAGAGGCCATCAAGCTCCTTGGGGGTTGGAGCAGAGGCCCTGTGAAGGGAGGCTGAGGGTCCAGGGCTTGCTCAGCCTGGAGGGAAGGGAAGGGTGGTGGGGAGACCTAACTACAGAAGATGGAGCCAGGCTCTCACTGAGGTGCACCAGCAGGAAAACAAAAGACTGGTCTTGAATTGAATCAGGAGGTTTGGTGTGGATGAAAAGAAAAAAAGTCACTATGAGCATAATGAAGCAGTGGAACAGGTTTTTGGAGGAAGCTGTGCAATCAGTCCTGGGGGTTTTCTGGAACTGGAAAAGCCCTGAGAAACCTGGTCTGGATTCAGTGCTGAAGCTGCTTTGTGTGGGAGGCTGGACAGAGATGCTCTGAGATCCCTTCCAGCTGGAATGACTCTGTGACTTTATTTTTCCTGACAGGATTAGGTGTTGAGATTTTTGGAACTGTCCAGGGGATCTGGATCCTCCAGAGGACTTTTCAGATGCATGCAAAAGGGTTTGGAGCCTAACTGGGCTGTCCTTCAGAGGCAAATGGGTTCTGAGGGCTATGCCCTTGGGAATCCGTTCTTACCTCTGGCCTCATTTATCTGAAGGGCTTTAGTGGTTCTAGTAAACTCATTAAAATATACCCAGAGCAGGTACTCTGCCATTTGATGGCAGTGTAAGAACATAGTCACCAGTGAGGCAATTGCAGTGAAAGCTGTCAAAATCTGTAGAGAAATTACACTTTTGGGTAAGTGATCAGGGCAAAATGCATGTGGGCAGGAGGAAGATGTGATCAAGTTCCCTTTAACTACACTTTGGACTGATGAGACCTAACTACACTGATAAGATAAAACCAAGACATTACAACTGAAGCAATGGAGACTTCTTAGCCTGTAGCTCACAGTCAAAATTAAATGCCATTTTAACTGTATCCTTGAGGAAAACTACAATGTAAAGTGAAGAGAACTACATGTTCCTCAATGTTATGCAGAGGAGGCATCACAATGAAAAATCTTATCTAACTGTTTGTAAACTAGTGTTTTGTCTTGAATCTACCAGTGGACAAACTATTCCGATGCCCTTCTGTTATTTGCTTTGGTCACTCTGGTCCTCATGTACTAGTGCTTGATTCAGCTCCAAAGCATCCTTCCTAACCAAGACATTTTTAATAACAGCCAACATAATTCTGATACTTTGTTAAGAAAAGACTGATAATGTTCAGCAAAATAGATTGCAGCCTTACAGTGCCTGGTTTTACATGGCTCTGATTACAAAACTCTTGCAGCAGAGTATGGCCGGTCAGGGTAGTGGAGAGGAACAGCATCCTGATTCCCCAAAGAAGAGTCTATCAGTAATGCTGCATGCTTCCTTTTCAAAACCTTTCCATTTTAACACATTAATTAGTATTTCCTCCTGCTGTCTCAGACTGCATATCCCTGTGCTTAGGACTCTGAAGTCCAAGAGCCATACTGGGATAGAGCTTCCTAAATAAGGTAGTCTTGTGTTGTAAAAATGCTTGTTCTAATTTTCCATTTTCCCCTCACTCATTTGTTATGCTACATGGAAGGGAGGTTATACAGAAAGTAACTAGAGGAGTCTTACTTTGGGGCTATGGAAATAAATGCAAGAATTACTCTGAAGTAAAGGACTGCAAAGAAACAATATCACAATATAGCAAAGAACAATGCTGGCAATCCTACCTCTATTAGCTGGATCTCAGCAGCTCTGCACTTCAGGTGTGACACAGATATAACGATCATCAGAAGGGTATGGAGAGATTTGCTGTATGGGTCATCGGTATGATGAGATGTTCCTATTCAGGATGGCAGCAAATTTCAGCCAGAATAGTATGGGGAACTGGAGAGGAGATCTAATAACTAGAACTACTATTACGGTTTAACTTCCCCCAAATGCCTCAAAGCAGCCTGTAAGGAGGAAAAAAACCCCAACGCACCCCCCCTCCAAAAAAAACCCCAACCCGGATATGAAGACCATTACAAAAATACAAGTGCTGGAATACCAGCCTATATTAATGTGATACATGTCACTACAGAGGGCACATCATAAGTGAAATAAAATGCAGAAAAGGGCATAGATCCATCTCTAATCTATTGCCTCATGGCAATGATTAGTAATTGATGCCTTGTAATGCATCTTGGACCCCTAAATGGGATCTGATTTTCAGTGGAGCAGCGTGTGGTGATCATAGATGCCCAGTATTTTTGGATGGATAGAGCTCAGCAATGCCTAAAATTTACCAAAGGCAACACATTTCAGTATTTAATATCCTGGATCACTTTTTATCTCAGTAGAGCCCTTGTCCTGCTTGTCTGCATGTGCCCTTCCCACAGATTTTGAGCACTCTTATTCCAGAATAAGTATATCCCCATGAAGTTATATCCCAGAACAACTATTGTAGTACACTTTCAAGAGGCAAACCTCAAGTGTCTAGCTTAGGGGTCAGTTTTTCTAGAACAGGCATGTTTCCAACCTTCCTTCCTAGCACATGGTGTTCTTGCTGAAGGCTCAGCTTTCATTATTCAAACCACTGTTTCATCTTGCATCTCTCTTTAGCTGTGAATGCTGCTAATTCACGGGTTTTAGTTTTCTTCAGTGGAAGTCTATTGTTTAGGGATTATTTTGGCTGTCACACCTCATAGCATCTCTGGTTTGAGAGGACACAAGCAGAAGTGTCTTGGTGATCATGTAGTGTTTTCCGGCTTTGCATTAATTTTGGACCATGTTGCAGAGCATATACAGATGACCGTGATGGGCTGGGGAAAACCAAATGGACAGCAAATGTATCTCAACACATAAGCACCCACTGAGCTCAAGCAAGGCTCACCACTTTGAAAAATAATATCAATAAGAATTTCTTGGCATCCTAAAATATACTTTTTACCCAGTTATTACTGTAAACTCCTAGAGTCATGTACTTTTTTGTCAGCCTGCCTTTATGGGTTGGTTAGTTACAATAGTGAGCCATACGTCAAAGGACCTGGCAAATTGTTAGTTGAATACTCTGTACTTGGTCTACTATAAAGCATGTTTTTTGTGTTTAAATAATCTCCCTCTCTATTGATGTGTGTGTGAAAATAGCATCCCTATAACATTTTTTAGATTTTTGTCTCAATGAAAAGTTTATGAGCAGTCAGGTAAGGTGCCAACTTACATAGTAGTAGCTATTCCTCAGAAGTTGTTTGACAGAGGTGCAGGGTAATGTATGTCTGAACACAGCAATGGATGCTGTGATTGTGGTCTTAAGCCATCCTAAACTTTATGAACAAAAAGAAGAGAAGTTTCCATCCCAAATAGTCTGCTGTACTGCTGTTCTACTTTGCAGAAAACACTTTTCAGTAGATCAGAACCAACTCTTTCATGGCTAACTCATCTTAATGGACTATTAACTAAATTACCTACCTAGAATAATTTACAACTTAACACCAGTACACGTACATAAGGAGCAAGTATTCCTCAGGGGAAAGGACACTAAACCTGACTACTACAAAACTTCCAATGCCATTGCTGCTGGTGGAATGACACTGGCGTTAATGTGATGACATAATCTTTGGGTTTGTCTCCTATCCTCAAAAAAAGAAGTGAAGTGGGGTACCACTGCTGCCGAATGTTCTGTTATCCTTTTTCATGGTCCTGTAGGTGCTGAGTATCTCACTACTGGAGTAACAAGTTGAGTATCTTTAGGTGCCATAGTTTGTTGTACAACAGACTTGGTTCATAGAACTACTTACTGGGCTTCGATATGAGCTGTAGAGTTACAACCAAAATAAATGCAGAAAGCAAATGCAAAAACCTGGGTTTGTACCAATAAAAAATGAAGAATGAAATCTAAACAGGGATGTAAAAGTGATCTAGATATTGTTTCTTTCAATGAGCAAGGAAGCCATCTCTCTGTTGTAGAGGAAAGTGGTGATATGGACAATATATTAATCACAGACAGTAATAAGCAGTAATGTGAAAGGGGGGTTAATTTAAAGCATTTGCTATATTATTTTTAAAAGGAAATACATGCAACTCTTCTAGTGCCTGTGAAGACCACGTTGCTCTTGAATGCTTGCTTACTACTCTGGGTGTAGCTATAACAGGTAAAATGGACTTTAATACCCCCCCCCCCCCCCTCCCCCCTTC
>NW_008795702.1:1423014-1457468 GCF_000699145.1 Aptenodytes forsteri | reverse complement strand
ATAGCTTTAAGAAGTTTAAATTCTTATGTCAAATCATGTAAATATATCAGTTAAGCTTTAAGGTAGGGTCAAGACTCATTAATGAATAGCTGAAGATTTTGCCTTTAAACCTACACTGTTTTTTAGGAATTACCATTTATTCCAAAAGAGGAGAAAATATTTGTTAAGGCTGAATTAAGTTAGAAAAATAACTTTGATGTTTATTCTCAGCCAAGTATAATAGGAACAGTTATCATACTGAGTCCCCAAGTTACTGCGGTTTCTAGGTCATGTCACACACTGGTGTAATAGGGTGTGAAGTGTTTCAATGACTTGCCTAAGATAGTACAGTGACCCTATGGCAGAGCCAAAAATAAAACTCAAGTACTGGTTCCTGATCCAGCAACCTATTCCTGGAAACATTGCTGCTGTAGTCTCAATAAGCAAGCGTAAAGCCTTTATGAAGCATGGAAGATATACAGTCTTTTGACAACATATTTAAAGACAAAAAAAGTGGCATTGCCAGGCAGCGTGTCTCCTATTTCCCTTTTTAGCCCCAGCTCCAAGTCCATTTTGGCACAAGTCTTTTTTTTATGACTGATAGCAGTTAGCCCACTTTGGATATTTGTGGAAGAATTTTTCAGACAGGGACACTCTTCTGTATCCAGGGCAATTTACTGCAGAGAGGGAATGCTGACTGAGATGAAAGTCGTGTAATCCCCCAGCAGGCAATCGGTGACGCATACTTTTGGACCAAAATGAATATAATAGTACTGAATTGACTAACCCTGGTGTGGGATCTCTGAGCTCTGTCATAGACCTGGAGAGCTTCTCCAGCCTTTAAGATAACAGATCACGTTAGAGGCCATGAGGCCTATAGTGTTACTGTTGACTAACAAAGATAACGGTGGGTAACAAACTACCAAGCGAGAGGAAAAGCGGGACATTAAATTCTTCTGTGTAAATATATTTTCATACGTGTGTGTGTATCAATGCACAGGATACTTGAAACAGTTTTTTTAGCAATATGAGAATCTACATTAGAGGACTTTGAGAAGGGAGAGGAAAGACTCTACAGTGCTACTGCTAGGAAAAAGAATAACTCACAGAGCGTCCTAGACACTCTGCTTGCCATGGAGCAGTGTCCCATTCGGCTCTTTCATGCATACTATGTCCATGTCAAATATCAGCCTGAAAAATACACATCTGAGAGAACACATGTATGAGGTTAGATGCCAGCTGCATACCAGACACTTAAGACAAAAAAGAAAACTCCTGACTCAGACAATGCTTTTAAAGCTACTGAGATAACAAACTGAAATTCCTAAAATGCAGGATGTCCTGCAGCAGGAGGGGCCATTAAGAAGGAGGTGGAAGGAAGCTGGACAATCCCAAAGAGAACCATTCACACAAACTTATTTTCAAGACCAAATCCTAAAACCAGACATGCAAGTAAACTTATACAAGAGAAATTATTGCAGCTAATGAACTCTATGCCACCTCTTATTTTAAGAGGGATATGGCCAGTGTTGGCAGTTATAATAAAGGAGCTGAACTTGTTCTTAGACATTTCATAAGTTTTCATAAAATGAAGGTATGTGATTTATCTCCGCAAGCTAATAAAAATAGTAGCTCTCATCCTGATACAAGCCCTTGATAAGGCTTAATACAGTTGATAAATTTGCAATAACTTTAGCTCTGCAAAACAGTCTCTAAAGAAGCTTAGGTTCTGCTCCCTTTTTAACTCACTCAGCAAATCTTTGAAATGTGCTTTAGGTAAAATCTTAACTTTCAGGAATTTGTTTTTGCTTATTAAACTGTTTAATTGTTTCATTTTCCTATTCATCTTATAGCCATGGAATTTTGTAAAGAGAATTTTATTAACAAAATTTTGTGCTAAATACAAACACTAAATCAAAATGCCTAACAGTATTTGCTCCCTGTGTGTGTATAATTAAAATGCATTTTATATATATAAAGTTCAGTATTGATGTGTGCAAACGTGTATATATATATATAGACAAGCATACATATATTTTTATATACTTACAAATGTATATAAAGCGTACAAACACTATAGCCACTTACTCTTGTTAGTGATCTTTTGGGAGAAAACAGGTTTTCATCCATCCAATAAAATTGAATTGCTTCATTTAGTTGGGTGGAAATTTTTGCAAGAAATAGCACAGGAAAACACATATACTTGACAACAGAAAACAATGTCAGAAAACTGCAGTTTGTGGAACACAGAGAACCAATTTGTCTTAATGAATTAAGATGCATAGAAAAATGTGGCGGAATATTTATTTGGGTTTTTTTTGCATTCTAATTAATATTCATATGTTTGAAGTGTTCTCCCCCATTATGTTTCTAATTACGTTGGAGAAATGTACAGTGTAGATTTTTTCTGTCAGATGAAGTGCAATACTATGGAAAAATATTAAGCTAAAGAAAAAAAAAATCCTGGAACATTCTCACTGGCATCCATGCAATGTAGTTCTCAAATATCAAATGGATGTACATGACAATTAGCTCAGGCTTTGCCTTAGAGAAGCACAGAACAGGATGCCAAAGTTCCTATCCTGTGATGCAATAAATTCTATTTTATTAGCAGAGCTTCAGTTTTCAGTTAAAAACAACCAAAACCTGCACTATGTACTCTATTTTGTTTGTGATGTGACTCAATGCTCCTTCATGGAGCAACTGATGCAACTCTTCACAGACATTCCTTACAAGAGAACAGTTAGCAAAAAACAACTGGAAATTCAAATACTTTGAGTGTAGTTAGGATTGATTTATAGTAGCAAGAAAATATTTCAAACGATCCTATTGCTGGTTACGTTTTTTCCTATTTATTCTACACACACGGAAAAGTAATATAATCTGTGGAACATCAATCATCCCATAGGCCCTGTTTCTTCTGCAAATGCTACTCTTCCTTTTAGATTTTTCCGTGCAACTGCACTTTGAGCAGATAATAGTGTTTAATGCATTTGCTCATTAGGCCAAATGTAGGAATAATTTTGCAGTTGTATTGTCTCAACATACGGAATATTCTACCACATTTTGAAAAATGTAATGGACATCTGTGACAGAGGGGCATATTCTTTTAGCAGATAAATGTTTCAGAGGATTAGGAGACTTGCCCTCATCAGGTTAAATGTCAGATCATTGCCCATGAGGGGCAAAATGAAGTACTGACACTGTTTAAAAATTTGAACTATATCAGTCTAAGACATTATTAAGGATTAATTAGACCTGATACAAGAGAGACCAGAGCTGATGGCATAACTTAGGTTCTGCTAAGGTTCTGTTTTGCTCATGTTATAAAAGGGTTTGCTAATGATCACAAAATTTCCAAGTGATTCTCATTTCAGAAACATGAGAAGTTAGTATGTTTATACTACAAAAAAAATTATACATGCTTGTTTCCCTGATTTGCTTTGAGATCACTGGAGATGAGACTTCAATCTTATTTAAACTCTGACAGCTCTTCAAAATGTGTTTACATACTGTCTACACGAGCATGCTATGTCTGTCATTTTAATGCAGTCCTTTCACAACAGCTAGAAGACTTCACATCTATTCAGGTGGAAATTTCTTTCTGTTCAACTTCATTAAAAACCATGGCTCTTCATCACTTACATACCTCCTCTTCTATTTAGAAATGTGTTCCACTTGGACTGTCCTGGCACCAGTTTGGGGTAATACCTACCTAACAAGGAAGTCTAGCTTTAGGGCGTCCTTTTTCCTGTGCCTACTTTAGTCATGTTGTGATATGGTTTCTAATAAGAAAGGTTACCTTTATCAAATTCTCTTTTGCTGTATCAGTCATTAAATACCTAAGTCCATGCTGAACCTTAAAAGCCACAAGATGTCTTAAGTACAAGGAGCCTACACTTTAAATTCAAAACAATTAAAACCAATCAAAACGTCATGCCATGGAAATGGCCTAGCACTATTGTTTTGGCATGACTTCAGGTTCAGTAAGCGTTTTGCTTGCATTATGGTCTTTATTCAAGTAAAAGATTAATTCTGTCTGATACCTCATACAGCAGGGTTTTCCACGGTCCTCCATGGAAGAGCTGAATGCCTCCACTGATGAGCAACAATACAGCCATAGCATACTATGTATAGTGTATATATACACTATACTATGTATAGTGTATATATAAACTATAGTATATGCACATATATACACTGGTAGTACAGCGACTACCTGACAGTGGTACATGATGAAAAAAGCTTGTCTGAACATGCTGTGTATCCTATGTGAGCTCTGAAGGAGGAAAAACATTTTCCTTAGAAGCCAAGGTAGCTGTTTTTCCTGTAGGACCAGTGTGTTGCCACAGGACTGATGACTTTCTTTACTTCTGCTCCAGATCAGCTCCCTTACCTTTGTAATCTGGCCAGTGTCAGGGGAGAGTGCACATGGATAGACTGGTGTATCATTGCTTGATCGGGTGTATGTTCTACCTCCTGTATTTTTCAAATGCCAGATAGACCAGCATGCTTTTCTTCACTGTTGCTGTTTTTTTGGAGGACGAGTAGCTGATACAGGAACTGTTGGCCTTCGTTGGACCAGTCTTAGTCTGGACCAGCACCCCTCTCTCACGCTGTGGCCAACGCCTGCTGCTCCCAAAAGGAGTGCAGGAAACTCTACCCTGGCCAGTTACGGGTTTCTGCTCCTTAAGGCAAAGGTTTTTCCTGAGGGCCATTAGGGATTTGCATATGCTGCTGGCCAAGAGGGTGACTCCTACCATCTGTCGTGCTAGAATAATCTGCAGTCTGACAGTGTGATAGAGAAGAAAAATATATACTGGTATTACATAATTGGCATACGGCAGGAGAAGTTACTTAGGAAGTATTTTACTGCCCAAGGGCAGCTGAGCATTACAAAGAGTCATTACTGAGCTTTACCAGATTTTCTCAACTGAATATGAACCCTGGGAGCATCATCAGGATTATAATGATTTCCTCTAGTCATGCAATGCTTTTGTTTTGGGGGGGCAGAGGGAGGAAAGCACATGGTAAAACAGTGCTCAGGCTTGCTGAGTGTAGGTGTTTCTTGCTTGTAGCCCTGCCAGCTGGTTTCTGTGAGTGCTCTCATGTAACGCTGCTTGACAAAAACAGTTGTAGGTGGACAAGTCCCGGATATTTTAAACATTGAACTATTGCCAGCTCTTTTCTACATTTCTTTGGACAAGCAAATAAATCTATTTATTACTCTTGTTGTTTCAGTGCAAGAGTTTTGGTATAACTTTCCTCTTTGCTAGCTCAGCTTCACATCTGGGTGGCTGTATTCAGCATCCCAGCTGTGCAGCATGCAGGCAGGACAAAGGCATTTTTATAAATTGACCAACAATGCAAAAGCAATAATAAAAATGAGTGAAAGAACGAGCTCGGGGGGGAGAGCTTTTTCACGGAAATAGGAGCTCAAATGTGATAATAGTATAGAGACATGTCCCAGCTTTTCTACCTTTCTCTGCTGGAAGCTAGTTGTCTAGGGACCAGCTTGCACACAACTGGGCTGCACCTCTGTGGGGAGCCTTACTGCAGGTCTGTTTGGCTTACTTGGGAGGCACACGGCATTTCAGAGTATGGTAGGAGATGCAAAGTCCTCCTGCCTCTGCAGCTCAAATGTGATAATAGTATAGAGACATGTCCCAGCTTTTCTACCTTTCTCTGCTGGAAGCTAGTTGTCTAGGGACCAGCTTGCACACAACTGGGCTGCACCTCTGTGGGGAGCCTTACTGCAGGTCTGTTTGGCTTACTTGGGAGGCACACGGCATTTCAGAGTATGGTAGGAGATGCAAAGTCCTCCTGCCTCTGCAAGCATCAGAAAATTTCTGCTCCAATACAGAATTATCTGTATTGGAGAAACCCTTTGTGAAGGAAAGCAATTCAAGGTACAGGCTTGAGGGGAATCTAATGAGAGCTTGTATGTTCTTCCTGTCAAGCAGCTCTGGGACACTTTTCAGGATTTTCTTTCCTGAAATAAACCAATAAACCTGTTTTACAACATTTTGTGTGTTCTGATGCATATACAATGGAGATTAGAATTTTTAAAGTGAAATCAGTGTGAGTTTTGGTGCTAAGTTTAGTAAGTCCTTGTTTTCATTCTGACTTCTCATAATTGCTGTTACTGGATCATTTTGTTTTATGATTTTTGTATGGGCTGATGTGTGTGTTCAAAAGTAGATGCTTATGCTGCCACCTGCATACAATAATCAGCTTGTGCAACCTCAGGGATGAACTCTGCTGGTGGCATGAGCAGCAGTATTTAAACCAGGACATATGCTGAAGCATAACCTCATATGCCTTGATACAAGTAGATCTGACACATGGGTATTAAGAAACATAAAAGCATGGGCTGCTAGACCAAGTCTTAGTGGGAAATCATCCCTGCCTGGGGGGGGAGCTCATGGGTTAGAAAGTCAGGCCAAGGGTGAGGTGGGAAGTGGAGGCAATGCTCCCAATATGTAATGCAGCAGAAGAACAGCACAGGCTTCCTGACACCAGTCTAGTGCCACTTAGGGTCCTCTGCCTCCTTCTCACTGCTGGGTTAGGTGCTGGCCTAGACCCCCTGTGCTTTACAGTCACCTGGCAGTAAGAAGGGGATGTTTTCCTTTAGGACAGGGAACTCTGCCTCAGTTGGAGAACAAGATGACTTCAGCGGGTCAGGGAGCATATTAAAGCTTCAGGGTGGTGTGTGTGAGAAGCAGAAGAGAGCCCATGTTTCATGAAAGACCACTGCTAGTCCTGTATGAATGATTACTAGATAAGGAAAACCCAATCGAAGGAAAACCATAATGTTACTAGAAGCTATTCAGTGCAGCACAGTACATGGCCATAAATTTCATATGATGGTTATAACAGTTTTCTCCTCAACAATTACACACTGTATGACTCTGAAAATGACAGCGAGCTCATCTGAGATGTCTTTATAATAAAATATTAGAAAAAGAAAGGAAAACTGGAATGAGAAAAACAAGGAGAACTATTTGTATTTCGCCTTCTCCTGGAGTATCAGGGAACCATACGTGAGGGTGTACCATGAACCCGTACGGGTGACAATGATGGGGAGAAGTGAGAATTGTATTCCCCATGGCCACGGCCACACACACACAAAGGCAGAGACCAGCACTTCTGCCTGTGGTCTGTGCCAAGAGGAGAAGAATACAGCAGCAAAGTCTGGAGATCGAGGTGTTCCAGACTACCCAGCTACATGGAGACTCTTCCTTCCTAAACTGGTGTGCTCCTGCAATGGAGCCTCACTTTTCTGTCCTGCTCCCCGTCCCCTTTCCTTCAGGTCTCCTGGGGTGTTCAACAGTTATGGGTACTAGCTGCTCCAGGAGCAGAACTGTCTCTCTTAGGTAAAACCAGTAGCTCCAGCAGCACCTGGCAGGGCTTGGGTTCCTGTTCTTTTCATAGTTCTTTCCTAACCTCCCCTATTAATGGAGATTTCTTCTTCAGAATGCATTTCTTTCTTTTTTTTTTTTCTTAATAAATCCTTTGCTATAAAATTTTCATCAATTCAATGCATCAGAGGAAATCCTGAATCAAATTTGACTCAGGAAACTAGAGAAATCAGTCTAGATTTTTAAAATTTGAATATATAAATATTTTATTTATATATCACATTTACTCACATGAGCAAAGTGATATTTGTGGTGCACCAAGAGTTGGAGTTGTTACACTGAATAATATTCCCGTGCAAGCTGGTGACTGGGTGGTGCTCTGAGGATAGGTAGTATACTACAATGCTGTGGAAAATACTGACGTTAAAAGTTGATGCAGTTTTACTGTAAACATTGTTGAGGAAATAAAAGAAGTTGCAATCTGCCTTTAGTGGAAATGAATTAACTGGCAGCATCTTCACTGGCAGTTTGCCTGTTTTACCCCAAAGCCTAATTTGGTTCCATAAGAACAGACTCGACACAAAGATACTGTAGTAGGAAGCTGCACACAATGACTTCTACTTAAGTTCTTCTATCCCTTAAACTTTTACCAGGGGTGACTTGGCCAGGACTCATAGTGTAGCTAAACTTCCTTCTTTGGTATTGCACTTTTTTTTCCTTTTCCCCTTTAAACACATGTGGTTTTTTTTTCCTCTCCCTCTCATACTAGCAGATGGTCTCCAGTTCTATGCAGGAGCTTCTATTCCCTGGGTTGCTACGCAACAAAATGCATCCTATCTGCATCCTTTCTGCGCTGTATCTCGTTTCCGTTCAACAACTCAAAATAACCAGCTTAGTGCTTCAACACGCTGCTTCCTCTTTTCTACAGAGTTGAATATCTATCAAGTATCTTCCTGGGCTTCCTATCTCTTCCTGTTACAGCCTTGAAAAAAAATGTGTTTGCCCTGAATTGATTTTCCTCATCACTTCCTATTTACATCAGTCCACTTAATGCTAAGGCAGGCAAAACATACATAAATGAGTCACGCAGCTGCTAGCCCATAAAAAAAAAAATAGTGTCAGCCAATTGTGTGATGTTTGAAAGCAAGATTCTTCATTGTTGTCAGGTGTGGGGTTCCTGTTTGTCCTTTTTATCGTGGCTTTGTTTCCCTACTGATACCAGAAAGTTGAAAACAAACTTTTTCTTTTTTTTTTTTTTCCCCTACTGGACTTATGAAAAGGAAAATATTAATCTCCAGCACAGCAAGGGAGAAGAAGATGAGATAGAAACAGTGGCATGAGTTGCTCTGGCTGATGATGGGCAAACTTTTTGGTGGGGTTCATGTTTTGTTTTTTTTTTTTACTAGATATTTTCCACTATGTTTGAAACTGCAAGTGTTATGAGGTACTTGTTAAGATGTGTTCACTGCTGTTAATGCTAAGTTTTGCATGTTCTAAACTGTCTGCACTACTATTTAATGCTTATCAGGCTACTTACAATTAGTTTGCACCCTTGTTAATTTTTTTTCTAAGATGAGCTTAATTCCCATTTTGATCTTATGTTGGCTTTTTCCGTAGCAGGAAATGTCAGCTCTGGAGAACCTCATGTCGCTTACCCTACAGATAATTTAGTAGGTTAAAGGACACACAGAGACTTCTTTTGCTTAACTTGAGCAGTCTAAAGTTGGGCATGTGGTCTGTCCTTGGCAGCTGCATTCCCTCTCTAGTCAATGGGGGAAGAGAGGTACCTTCAGTAAATGAATTAGTGAATGACTGAATTACTGTAAGATAGGTGGGATGAATCACCGAGACACAGGATTTCTGTCTCTCTAGCGGCTTTTGAAAGAGTTTGGCTGATACCTTGGATGAAATGCCTGATTCTTGTGTTGCTGAAGTGAATCTGGATGTTAGCCGTCTGCCTTCATAGAATTCCAAAACATTTCTCTCTTTCTCCAAAATAGTTTCCATTTGTTGGTATCCCATGCCACCATTTCCACGTACAAATAATCCAATTAATGTTTTGGAAAGAAGATGAAAAATGACTGATAAAACTACAGATGCAAGAGATGACCACGCAGCCAGTTTGGCTTTTAATGATTATTCTTCAGAGATCATATATATAACTAAACATACCTCTTCTTTTTGTAGCCTGGGTTCAGCCTATGTAACATAAAATTCAGTCTTACATTTCTGGAGCAGCAGTGTGCCTAAAAAAAAATCTTTTCTTCCAATGGAAATGTCCATGTTCAGATAACGACTAGGTTAAGACTAGCTGAGTCTCAGTGACTAGATCTTTCCAGCTTGCAGTTGAACTGAAACTTTTGATGAGAGATTATTCAAGGCAGAGTTTGATGCTTATCCAGAGCACTGTCTTAAACTGTGTAGGACAACTTTCTATGTTGCCTGAAAGCAGAATTTCAACCACCACTAACTTTCTGAAGGAATCTGACAAGTTCTTTTAGATATCACTAGTTTTCCACAGATCAGGTGGACTTTGGAAGTCTATGCTTCCTGTGTGGTTACTGCCTTTTTATTTTATTTTTTTCCTACAGCCATCAGCATTCTGGTTTTGGCTCACTGGCATGACTGGCTTCTCCCTTGTTGCAGCAGCGCTGGAGGTGCAGGGCACGATCTGTGCTTACGGGGCTGCTGGGCTCTGTCCTTGGCTGGGCTCTTGCTGTGAGTGCCTCTCTCAGCCCTCTCCCAGGCCTCTGGCCATGCTTCTTGGCTTTTACCTTCCCTCCCGTAGCCCAGGGTGGGCTTTGGCAGTGTCAGGCTGGTGCAGGAAAGCAGCTTTATGCAGCTCACGAGGGCTGGCTCTGCACTGCCTTTCTCCTTTAGTGTGGCCGTGTCCTTGGCTGGGGCCAGGAGCACAAAGCAGAGCAACTGAATTAAATGCATTTCAGGTGAAGAAATGCAGTGGTCTGCAGTATAGTGTTTTACGGGGCTGGGGTTCCTCTGCTTGCTTTCTCTTGCACTGCAGACTGCAATAAAACCTGGGCACTGCCAGAGGATGTCTAGGGAGCAGCTTTGCCTCAGGAAGCTCAAACTACTGCTGCCACTTCTTTTCTCTGCCTGGTGGTAGCCCGTGCACAGGCTCGGCTCTGTCAGAGCTCAGTCTCAGAGCTTCTCCTTTTCCTCTAACTCCCCGATGTGCTGCAGAGGTGAGGAGTCATGCATTTGCTGCTCCCCCCACTCTGCACTAAGGTCTCAGTAGCAGAGACTCCCACCTTGCCCTCAGGAGCAATGCTTCAACTAATTCTGGGCACCAGGCTATAGTTCTACTCATTCTGAGAGAAATCTCCGCAATTTAGTGGACTAAATTGATTTCAGCTTGCCACAGAAATAACAGTAAATAATAACAATATCTTTATTTATAAAGTGCCACTTTCAATTTGACAATAATACAATAAAATTAATACACAGAGGAATTTTTTTTTCCCATTGGATCTCTAGAAAACCTTTACATTAACACAGAAAGAGAATGGTTGCTGTAGTTCAGCAAGGTGTGGGAGTTGCTGGATGTTATCTTAAGGGCTGTGTGTGTGGAAAGGCAGGCTGGGTGTTCATCATACTTTTCCTCTAGCTTTAATGTCTCGGAAACTGTGCATTAAAAATATAAGCAGTGAAGAAAAGGATGGTTATAAAGAGGCTGGCAGGGATCATCCTTGTAAGTAACGTGAGTAATTTTCTAATATCATGAGAAAGGAGAGGAGTTAAATTCAGGAGGGGTGAGTGAGTTCTACCCAGTAGGAGCTTTCACAGCAAAGGGTAAGACTGGTTTTGCCCTGAGAGATGATGGAAGGATCCCTCTAGACAGATGATGTTTCTTGACAAGACAGGATGCAAATTAGAAGTTGGATTATAGCCCACACAATTTGAGAAGAAAAACAAGAAAAGGCAGTGCTAACCTATACTTTATTCCTTCATTCCAACTAGTCCCCCCAGAGCCAAACACCTCTGATGTCCCAGGATCTGTGCCCACGGGTCATTTGAAAGCTTGGGCCCCGCAGCCAATAGCTGTCAAACACAGAGCAGTGGCAGATGCGTTATGATCGGTATCGCTTATTTTATCCGTGTGCATTGTAACGTGTACTGCTGTTTACAGTCCGGATTAAGATTTCTGGACTCAAGGCCTACTTTTACTAACACGGGGTATGTACACATTGCAGCACAACTGATTCTTTTGGTAGACCTTGCTGTGTTGCTTGATGTATTTCCTTTTAATAAAGCAAATGTGTGTCACCATTACCACAGAATGATAGGAAATGCTAGTTGAGGCTAAGTTATTTCACAATAAAGTTTTTTATTGTGAAAAAGATACTTCCTCTTAAATGAGCTCAATGCTTATTGCTTCCAAGTATAGAAACAGTGCATTTAGAATAATGTATATGAAAAATATATTCTCAAGCCTTTATTGATAATTAGAATGTACAGAGAATATATATTGGATTAGGACTCGGTAAATTTATTTTAAAAAGGGAGCTCTGTGCTCTGTTGATCTCTATCTTAGAGATGTGCAGCCTAGAAAGAGAAGAGAAAAGCCAACACAGACTAGCACACCCTCAGTTCTCTTAAAGCAATGGAAATCCAGGTTTCATGGAGTTAAAAGCTTTGCTTGCGATCTTCCCTAGAAACTTCCTGATGCAATTGGTTTCTATTTGAACTTTCAAAAATTAGCAGGTACTTTTCCTGAGTGATGCTGTAGTGGTTTTTTTAATTCTAATAAGAGATATTTATACTCTTAAAAAATAAATTCTGTCATTCATGAAATGGGTAAGGTCTTTTCTAGCTCTGCTTAATAGCAATATGGAATTTATAACTCATGAATTGTCATAATTTTCTTTTACAATTAGTTTTAGAAATGTCATTAAGTTTATCAGAACAAATGTGAAGTGGACATTTGCAGGCAAAGGAACTATTTTCTCTTGACATGTTTGGAGACTAGACAGCAGAAGGCAGTTCTCTTATGTGATGAGGATCTGTAGGTCTGGTGTATGGTGATGGAGTGAATTCATCTTTTGTATCACAAAAAGCTAAACAAAAAGGTTAGGAAAAATCACCACTGGGACAAGTCTTGGTACTGTCTTTGTTTCAACATCCAAGAACAAACAGGTACTCCTGGAAGAAATTCCCTTTGCTATGTTTGGTTTTTTTATTAAAAAAAAGTCAACAGGAGTAATCCCTGGGAATTGGAGAGGCCAGTCAGTGGGAGGTCAGGGTGGAAAGCAGAAGTACAAAGCTGCAACTCGCCTAACAAGAGATGAAATGATGTCTGTGCATTGCTTTAATAAGCAATTTGCATTAATCACTTTCTGGTAGACTCACTAGTTTGTGTCCATGGAGGGATGTTCTTTCCCAAGCATTGATTGCCATTGTACATATGAGTTACTTTCAATGTATTTTCTGACCATTTTCAGTACGTACATAAAAGGTTTGCAAGAGGAATATTGTACAACCAGATTTTAATAAAAATGTCAATTATATTGAAAAGCTTCAACACCAACTCTATCTTTGTTATTGACACAGTAATAGAAAAGAGGCAAGCACAGTAATTAGCAAAGCAATCGATTCCAGTGTTATGCAGATCATCTGCAAAGAAAAAGAAACTGTTCTGTTCACATACCATGGATCCTTTGCTTGAGAAATAAGCTTTTTTGTTTCCTTGTTTCTTTGTGTAGCCTAGTCATTAGGATGCATTTAAGAAAGTCTGTCTGGAAATTCATGTTAACTTTACAATATGACTATAGGAAAATCAATAATACATCAATATGCAACACTTGTTATATGTAAACAAGCGACGAACAATATTGATAGAGATAGGCCAAGTTCTAGCTTGCTCTACTGGAATGTGTATCTGAAATTCATGATGAGAATGAGCCCCATTTAAAAAAACAAAATTAAAAAATTGCATTCTCATGCCTGCATACAGAGAGGGCAGCGTTATGCTGCAGGTTTAGTGCTTTCAGATGCAAGCAATGGGGTTATGGCAAGTGCCCTTACGGACTACAGCTCCTAACCCACTCCTGGCAGTAGTGGAGCCATCTCCTTCATCCCATGGAGGTTACTTTCACTTCTTCAGGACCGGAATTAAACTGGCAGCAGGATAGCTGTGTGCGCCTGTGGAGTTGAGCTAACCAGCACAGTGTAAGGGGCCAGCCAAGGCCACCGTGGCCTTCCGAAAGCTGTAGAGCGGCTTCAAAGTCTACAGGGGAACATGTACACAGTATGTCCTGTAGTGTGGTGTCTTTACAGCATCACGTATTTCCTTAAAGAAAATTGTTATGATGTTCTATCATAATGGTTTAATTATCTTAAAAGTGACTTGGCCCATTGCTGAAGAATGTTGTGTTGTTTTTTTTTAAAGCAGATTCAGTAATTAAACTAAACAATTAGAGAAGCAGTTTAGTTATATAAGTATATTACCTCTGAGCCCAAAGTGGTCCTTCTCAGTACGATATGTTTAAAAATATTTCTAATCCAAACTCTGTAGAAGGTGCTCACAAGGGACAAATAACTTAATATTGACATAGCCTTACATATATTGAAAAGACATAAATCAGAATAATGAGATTCATAAATCTGTTAATATTAATGGGGAAGCCTTTTGGGAAATGTAGTGTAAAATCAAAGAAAAAGATGAACTTGAGATGTAAGCAATGATTCTAGTTAAATGAATAAAAAATTGGATATTTTGTTCCTTCTCAAGTCAGAAGAAGACATTACATCCTCTTGAAATTGTGCTTATGTCTTTAATACTGTCATAAACAGAAAGAACACAAAAAATACTAGGGAAAAAAAGAATCTAAAGGTATCTCTAAAAGCCTACTAATAAAACCCTGGAACTATTTTTTTTTCGCATCACGGAATGAGGAAAGCACCATGAAGCCTTTCTTTCAAAAATTCTCCCTAGAATCGATAGACTAATTCTACACTAAATTTCAAGGCTATAAAACTTTATTAGCAAGAAGGATATGTATATTGTTATTCATTTGTTCACACTGCAATGGTTAAGGTTCTGTCAGCATTTCCGTTAAAACCCCCTATAATTTAACAGGAAATTCCAACACACATAAAAATGCATTCAGGCTGCATTTGACAAAAGGGCTTCCTTAACCATATTCTCAAAATTAATTCTGTTTTAGATGTTTTATAGCTTGAAAAGAAGCGGACTGTCATGGTCTTAGAGGTATATACCATCTCATACCCACTGCGAAGTATTACCAATGTCAGCAACCGCAAAACTGCGCTGCAGCTTCTGATTACCTCAAATAATGAAGACTCCTAGAGCAGCTGCAACGTCTGTGTTGGATGAGGACCTAGTTCTGCCCCAGGCCAGGGAGCTGAGGGTGATGCACAGATCCACTGAGCTTAAAGCCCAAAGGGGTGCTGGGCTGGCCCAGCCTGACCTCCCTGTTCTTCAGGCCCTGGGGCTGAACCCCATCCTAAACCCTACTCTAAACTCAGCAACTGCACTGACCTGGAGAGACATCAGTGTGTTTGCAGATGCTTCACAGTCTCTTCCTTGAGTAGTTTGCTCCCATGATTAATCACATCCTCTGGAAAAAGCTGAATTCTGTGTCTTAACAACATGGATACGTACTTTTTGATGTGGCAAGAAATGTTTTATTGCTAGTGATTTAAACAGATGGTTGTTGCATGTGTGTCTAAGGGCAGAATATAACTCAAGAGTGTTCGGAAAGACTTTCCTAGCAAAGAAGACATTGGCTGTTGGAACTATCATACATTCATGCTTTAAGCATATTCGTTCAGCGTAGAGGCATCATACCTCTAGGTTATCAGGCAAACCAAACTTCTGCACTTAACACTGGTAAACTATGCTTGTCAGGGTGAGAAACAAGAGAGTTCAGAAGCTTTTATGTTTGCTAACTATATCAAGAAATCTTCAGTGAATGTCTCAAAAATCTGTTTGATTAAGATTTGTAGAAAATCATGGGGTTTTCTGAGCAATCACAAAGTTGACAGTGTTTGGAAAAAAAAATCTCAGGTTCCCCACTTCTTAGTTGAACTGTCTGCTGCATAATGGTGAAAGTCAGACTGTAAAATACTATTTACCCCATTTCTTTAAAGTTCCCTCAAAGATGGTTCTCATTCATGTGTAGCTGACTCCTGTACATCAACAGTGTTTTAAATCTTGGATCAATATCCCGCATGTTTCAGAGAAATTAATTAGTCTCACTGAGGGGTTACTTTCCTAGGTTAGAAAGAAACCCTTTGCTCCAGTTGGTATTGACTACATAGTCAACTGGATAGACACAATGTTTACCCTCCTAAGAGGTCAATTTAAGTGCTCCAGGCAACACAGTAAATGTAAGGACACACTTCTCTGCTGTTTCATTTGTAAGCATTGACCACACACAGACTTTTGGTTGAGTGAAATTGTTTCAGGCTATTGCTCCACTACCTGTTTTTACTAAGGCTTACCCTTGATTCTAATATGATTCTTAAATTAGTCATTTTCTGATTAGGGATGGTCACTTCCCTAATGGCCGTACCTCAAAAAATCTCTATTGATTTCAATGGAAGCAGATGGACTTTATAAAGAGGAAGCTCCGTGACCAAATAAGATTTCAGAAGTACTGAAATTATAAAATCTTACAATGTGCATTATGAAATAGCTTTTGACTACAAAACACAAACTCAGTAATAGAAATTACATACATTTTCTGCAATGCTACTTACATATTTATTGTATTTTGCAGTGTAGGAGTGATGTAATATTCGTTTGGGAGTCAGAAGCCGCAGTTCACATCTATACATGAGGTGTTTCTGCAGGAGTGTGCTGCATCCACTGTGTAACTTAGATGTCCATTTTTAAAGCTACAGGAAAAAGTATGTTTGTAAGCTGTTTATGCTTACACGGTGCAGAATTTTGTCAGAAATTGGTAACTTCATTAGTAGACTTTGGACTAGTGTTGCAGTGCCCCTCTTCCAGAGTTGCAGACCTTCTCCCATCCCCTGTTCCTGAGAAACAAGTTTGGAAACTGGCAAATTTCATTTTGATATTTCATAATGAAAAGTTTTTTTTCATTTATTTCCTGTTCCATTTTCCCTCACCGAACATTCTCCTAAAAAAACCCCCAACAAAGAAAACCCACGGGAAAAAAACCCAGCAAGCTTAAGTGACCTGAAAATGAAAGGATGTGTGTTGGGCTGCCTTGCGCTGGCTTTTAACCATCAGTCTTAAACTCTACAATTTGTAACGTTAGCATGTCATCAGGAAATTAAAACCAGTGGCCAAATTCTCCCCTTATCTAAAATGTCTCAGCTCAGTTGGAGTTTACTTCCCAAGAGATAACATGAACTGTAGGACCACTAAACCATATCTCTTTGTTTTAGTGAATATTTCAATGTTTTGTGTCTTTCAAGAGACAGTGAGGCTTTCCTTTAGCTTACTGTCTCGAGTACATTCTGAGTAGATGGGAGACGTGGATCGAGGGCCCCTTGAGCAGAAGAGGAATGCAAACCGGCTCTGTTTTCTGTGGAGAAGTGCCCTCACCTCTGGGGTCCTACTGGCCAGGCAGGGACTGCTGCCTTTTCAGTTTTATTATTTTAGCCCTCAGTTATTTTGAGATGAAACTGTTTGTAACTTTGGAAATAACTGAATAGTTTTTTGCGGAAAACCACATTTGATGAATGCATTATTTGCTGAAAAAATTCCTCAACTCTGTATGAATAATTATGGGTTTCAGTAAATTCTCTCTGGAGAGTTTATCGGATCATTTTATTGCACGTAGAATAAAGTTAGAAACCCAGAAAGCGTTCTGCAGTCAGCTTCCTGCCTGTCTATTAAAAGTGGGAAGCCCTGTTGGGTTTTCCTTCCTATGACAGCTCGCCCATAACTCTTTCAGCTATGGAAAACTGATTAAAAGTGTTGTTGGCTTTGTTTATTACTGAGAACTGTGAGTCTGTGTTCTCTTCTTGGTATACCCAACATGAATCATGGTTTATAAACATCCTGTTGGTATTGATGGAATAACTGGGGACTTAATAAGACTTTGATCTTTTCAAGCAACTCGCATATACTAAGGCACAATGTTGGTAGAGTCTTCAAAGTGCTAACATAAATAAAAAAACCACCACACAGAAAAAACCTCCATGCATGTAGGATGTACACTGAAACATTATTTCATGTGCAGTGTTTCTGAGAACACCTCTTTGAAAAACCCTGACGTATTTTGAAGTTCCAGAATAAAACTCCGAAATAAGTTAAACAAAATTTCTCTGATCCAAAGAATACAACAACTGATTTGATTTTTTTTCTATTTTATGATAATATATTCTGGAATTTCTTGTAAAAGCTATGAGAAGGGTGGGCTGTTCCAAAATCCAAATTTTTTTCTTTTTATTGTTTTTTTTCTGCTTTTTTTTTTAAATTTCCCATAGACACAATGGTTGATATCTGTTAGAGATGGTTGTAGACAGAAAGCTATCATTTAGCAAGGCCCCATTTCTTCTTGTGTCTAAGGACAGCAAACATTGCTTCATGTAAAAATAGAGTTTTAGAATGGCATAATTTATGATGTGAGTATTCTGAAAATAGAGCATTCATAAAACAGTCAACAGTTATGAAACAGTTTTTAAAAGCATCTTTTGTAAAAGATTTTTTTTTGCAAACTAGACAGTCCTTTAAAGATGACCCTGTGGAGTACAATAGATGGGACAAACAGTGAGAGACAAGTTTCAGATTGCTTTTGAATAACATCTAAAGCTTCATGGTGGCCCCTTTGATGTGAGCCCAAGGGGACTGACCACCTGTGTTGCTTTGTGCAGTGATGATTTGTTAATCAGGAAAACAAGAAATACAATATGGCCTCAAGTAAACCTTTAAGTAATCTTAGATGAAATTTAGATTTTTTTTCATGATCTTTACGTTATTCTTTACACAAAATAGATAATTTCATCAATGTTAACTGCTTGATTCCATGGTTTTTGCATCCAGACTGCCAAGGAGAGAATTTTTTCTTTTTTTAATTATTTTCCATATACTTCCTAGATTAAACTGCATAAACCAGGTTAGATTTTTAAAAAGGACAATCAATATATATGACCAGTTCTCTCTTACAGCTTTACAGATGTGTGAAGTTCACTCAGGGTTTTTTCACTTCACAAGTCATTACTGATTATTGAATATATTTCTTAAGTAGCCACTACTATAGCACAATCTCCTGTGCCCTGATTTTTTCCCTAAGAATAAACAAATGAACAAACCATTATTATTAGACAGTTGTCTAGAAAGTAAAATAAACTGTTTTTATAGTGTAATAAATGCTGATGTCCACACTCTTTCTTGTTTCTATGGATTTCAATACTGATCAATGAGAGAATGACAGGAATCTTTCAATTTTTATATTGGCTGTAATTCAACCATGCTGCAGTCATCTGAAGTGGCAGTAAATACTCCCCTCTTTATAATTTCCTGAACATTAAAAATGATATCCATTTCTTCAACTAGGAAGTTAATGTCGAGAGGATATATTGAAGCTTGAATTTGAGTAATGAAGTACTGGACTGGTAAGCATCCTAGTATTTAAGCCACTTGCCAGTCACTTTTTCCTTTTCAGAGAGGGATCGCAAAAGGAATAATGAGGGATTATTCCAGGTGAACCTACAGAAATGTGAGAATACTGTCTTTTAGACTGAGCAATGCTCTTTCTCTACAGAGAGCTCCAAACAATCACTGAAGTCAGGTTTTCTTCAACAATGACATTTTAGCTTAATTGCCATGTTTTTTCTAGAACATGTATCCGAAGGAAAACTCATCCCTGTTTAGGTAAAACTATAATTAGAGAAAAAGTTGCTAGGGAGTTCTTAAACTACAGATATTCTTAGGTGAAGAGCTGAATGACTGAGAAATGTCAGTTTAGTTCAGACAAGGACACAGAGTTGGGTTCAAACCTGTTACGCTGGCACAAAGGAGTTTTAAGTCCATGAAGTTATACTGGTTTGAGTGTTATGGGAAACTACTAGTGTCTTCCAGACTTGTTTTACGGATTGCTAAGCCACTACAGTGAATTTAACTTTAAAATGGCTTACAGGCCCTCCTCATTCTTCAGGACCTGACCTCAGACCTATCTTTTAGGATGCAGCCCATTAAGTGACAAGACCAAGAGCTCCGTTCTGTGACATGCTGAACATCTGCTGAAAGACAAATGTCCTAAAAATTTCTCCAGCTTCGGTCATCAGCACAGGGGCTGGGAGAAGCTGAGAAGCTCAGGCTGCCGCAGTCCTGGGCTGGTTAGCCCCACATCTCCCTGTTTATGTCCAGACCACTTCTAGCCCGCACCTGGGAGTGCAGACCCTGTTTTTCTTCAAACCAGAGCCTGGATCATAGGCTGAGCATTCAGAAACAGGCATAGGCAAAGGTGGGAACACATGCCCATCTAACCTGTGTGTTTGGTTAAATGAGCTGGCTAGTTAGAGTGGCAACCTGCTTAAGAGGTGGGGTAGAATACAATGACATTGATCTATGACATCATTATGTTACCTTAGGACATTGTGACACCATCAAATTACTTTAAGCATGACATCATCCTTTTGCCTCCTGTTGTTCCATGTCTTTTCATCTCTTGTTTTCTGACATAATGAGATGGGGGTCTTGGTGATAACGGTACTCTCCTCTGCCACAGAAACCTCGTCCACCTCCAGAACAGTGTCCTGCCTGGTCACTGAGTGAGACAAAGAGGGGGAAAAAAAAAAGATCATGTCATTGCTAGCAGCGTCCAAACGCATAGGCACAAAATGAGGAGTATAATTAAATTACGTGGGCAAACTTCTTTTACTACTTCGTGCTGGAAGTTTTACTTGTAGAGCTCATTTTTCTTTCAAAGCATGCCTTTGTGATACAATTCCATGTTAAGGATTTTCCTACTGTCACCCAGATAAATGTCTTTCTACCTAAATGCTACTGCAAGCTCACAGATTCCACTTAGGAATTGTTTAGTTCTGTTTATTATTTTGATATATGTCCTCTTTTCAAGTGAAGTGTTGCCTTTTTTGCCTTGCTTACTTTAAATCTACCATTGGGATTAATTTGGTTATTTACTCTCAGTAATGGAAATAAGTCAAAGGGGAAATGTTTTTCGCACTGAGCAGGCACCATGTTCTTTTGGTACGAGCATTCTTTTCCTTTGTTTTTTGAAACAATCTTTTGATTTCTTAGGCTTTCCTTTCATGACATTTAGGAGAAAAGGAAACTGCTGTTGAATATGGGATGCCTGGGATTTCTGTTTTATATTATGCTTTTTAAATATTTGAACTCTGCTTCAGGACGGAACAAATTAGAGCTGAAACTGCAGGGTGGGTAAGGAGTTTCAAGGTTTCCTTATTTGATTTTCAGAGGTCTATATTTACCCTACTCCATTTTATATTGTGAAGTACCCTTTCTGCTTGCTCTGAACAGTCTTTTTATTGGTAGCGGGCTTCCAACTAATAGTTACCTGCACAGCAGCTGCTAATCTTCACCATTACTTTTTTAAAAAAAAAAAATCACCAACAAAAAAAAAGCAGATTTCTTCTGTGATGTACTTTGACAGACTATATGAAAACTTCCCTCGTGCACTGTTTCATTTTTGTTTATTCCCTCTCCCTATCTCAAAGCACAATTTTTTGTATCTTGATTTCAGCTCTAAAACCCCCACCCCTTAAAACAACATGTTTTCCCTTCCTTAGTAAGAAGCAGGTGAATTGTAGATCTGCGTGTTGCAATTTTGTTCAGTGGGACACATGCAATGCTGGCACTGCAAGCTGGTGCCTTCCCTGAGTCCCGGCCTGGCTCCATCTGGAAAGTAGCGCTCAGTTCATACGCTTGCGACAAGGTGATGTATAATCTCCTTGCTATTGTATTGGGCATATTTGCTGTATGACAGAAACTTGAGAGATTCACTTGTTTGCTGTAAGGACAACTGAGACGAAACGCATTTCCTAACATATTCTATCTACGCCAGCAGTTTGGTGGTTCTTATATACAGTAAGCAGTAAAACTAGTTAAAAGATCATTAAATAACTCCCATGAAATTATAACAATGCCATAAAAATTCTAACCAATACAGAGCGCCTTGCATCTCGGAGCCCTTTAATCAGTCTCTTCCTGGGCTGCGTTCAGACCAGTGACCGTAAATCTACCAGCTATCCAATCTCCAGCACCACATTTCCTCTTTTGCTCTGAGTTCTTGGGCCACCGTGGAGAGAGAGCCAAAATCTTGCAGTACTCGCTATGGTGTGCCGAGCAGCTGTTCAAAGCTAGAGAAATTGCTTTGAACAAGGCAGAGAGCAGGTCTGATTTTCAACTTCCATGTTAAAGTGGTAATGAACTGCATTTTTGTACATAGCTTTGAAAATCCCCACTGTGGAATCATGTGCTATCAAGGGTCATTTTAATAACATTGATTGTTAAAAGACACAGCTCCCAGTGTAGAAACAGAACTCATTAGAATTCAGGATAAAGCTGATTACAGAGGAATGCGTAAAATTGAATATTAAGAAGATTAAGAAGAGCTGGGTATCAGTGCTGTATTCCAAAGGGAAACCCATCACGTGCTTACTGTCCCAATCAGTGGTACCCAAAGGCAATGTGCACCTCTGTGAGCGTACCCTACTGGAGAGGGAACTCTCAGAGTTTGGCCAAGGGTAACTATAAATATTAAAACCTTTATTATCAATGTTTGATAGAAACATAAAAAATTTATAGTTGTGTACAAATTCTTTCTTTTGCAGAGGAGACGCATGAGACTTTATAATGCCACTGTTAAGTCACTCATTTTTTTTGTCTTTCAGACAAAATCTAATTATTTCTGCCCAAATTTCTTTCTTTCTTTAATAGAGGTAGCATCACCCAAAGGAAGTAAAACAGAATGAATAGCTGAAGCCTTATATACAGTTAAATAGTAGAGTCTGTATCAAGGTCGTTCAGATAGGCTGCTGTGCTATGTTTTGTTTCTTTCCTTTTTTTTTTTTTAATTTCCAGTCCCCTAGCCCCTCTGCCTCCTTTTGCTATTCAGTATGTGTTTGTCACAGACTCTCTCTTGTTTAGAAACAAATGCATTCAGACATCTTTGGTACTTACAAAAGCAGTGTCTCAAACTACAGCAATCATTAACATAACAGTAACACACAGGAGTTACTCCAGCACACTGAAAAACCTGCGAAGCTTTCAATGCACTCTGTAACTGTATGAGACAGAAATGAAAGGCAAATATCTACCTAAATGTGAATTTTCACCTCCCCATAACATGCAAATGGAATTATTTTCCACATTGTTGAGAAGATTTATTAAATGGATGTAGAATCTTAAGAGTGAGAACTACCTTGTTTTGTAGTGCGAAGCGTATGAGACGGTGGCAACATTTATATATTTAATATACAATTATCATAATTGAAATGTAGAATTAACCAAACCTGCACTATTTATGATAATGGAACAATAAATACAAGCCTCTTGCAAAATACAATGTGCCAAGAAACTAACTTAGAGAGGGTATAGTCATTAACTGCAGTACTATCATTACAGAAATCCGTTTTACTTCACTTCACTGTTGTGAAGTACACAAAAAATCAGAGAGGACGTATCAGCTTTCCATGTTTTACTACTGCTTTCTGCCTTCTCAGTTGGTGTCTTTTAAGTGACCAAAGAGACAGGACTCACCAGGACCCTTTCCACCCCTCCCAGCATCACCGCCAGTAAGGCCCCTTTTTTTTTTTTTAATTTCCAGTCCCCTAGCCCCTCTGCCTCCTTTTGCTATTCAGTATGTGTTTGTCACAGACTCTCTCTTGTTTAGAAACAAATGCATTCAGACATCTTTGGTACTTACAAAAGCAGTGTCTCAAACTACAGCAATCATTAACATAACAGTAACACACAGGAGTTACTCCAGCACACTGAAAAACCTGCGAAGCTTTCAATGCGCTCTGTAACTGTATGAGACAGAAATGAAAGGCAAATATCTACCTAAATGTGAATTTTCACCTCCCCATAACATGCAAATGGAATTATTTTCCACATTGTTGAGAAGATTTATTAAATGGATGTAGAATCTTAAGAGTGAGAACTAGCTTGTTTTGTAGTGTGAAGCTGTATGAGACGTGGCAACATTTATATATTTAATATACAATTATCATAATTGAAATGTAGAATTAACCAAACCTGCACTATTTATGATAATGGAACAATAAATACAAGCCTCTTGCAAAATACAATGTGCCAAGAAACTAACTTAGAGAGGGTATAGTCATTAACTGCAGTACTATCATTACAGAAATCCGTTTTACTTCACTTCACTGTTGTGAAGTACACAAAAAATCAGAGAGGACGTATCAGCTTTCCATGTTTTACTACTGCTTTCTGCCTTCTCAGTTGGTGTCTTTTAAGTGACCAAAGAGACAGGACTCACCAGGACCCTTTCCACCCCTCCCAGCATCACCGCCAGTAAGGCCCCAACTCAGCTGTACCTCTGTGTGGTACTCTGCAACAGATAATCACAGAATCACAGAATGGTCGGGGTTGGAAGGGACCTCTCAAGGTCATCTAGTCCAACCCCCCTGCTGTGGGCAGGGACATCTTCAACTAGACCAGGTTGCTCAGAGCCCCGTCCAACCTGGCCTGGAATGTTTCCAGGGATGGGGCATCCACCACCTCTCTGGGAAACCTGTGCCAGCGCTTCACCACCCTCAGCGTAAAAAATGTCTTCCTTATCTCTTCAGTTTGCCTTGTGCCCTATGCAAGTCTATTAACATTATTGTTGCAGAAGCACTTGAGACACATGGGGCTGGGGGGAGAAACCAGCCATTTAAGATATGTTCCTAGGCTTCCTGTCCTCCCATGTAACGTGTCCTACCGTGCTGCCATAGCCCCACTGTAGCTAGTAGGCCTGCAGAAAATAACATGAATCCTTTCAGCTTTCAAGCAAACTAGACTGTGTGGCCAACACGGTATATATAACTGTATAGATTTTCATATATTTTGAGCAAAAATGCACTACCCCCCCGATTTAGATGTAGCAATATGTTTACGGTGATGCTGCTATTGCACCACTAAGTTACAATGCTCCGTTCAGTTACGTTGCTATAAGTTTATTTAATTTAGAATAACAAAAGCCATTGTAATATTAAGATAATAAAAACTATATTAATATCTGAAGCTTCCTTTGTATAAATCAATCTATTTTTGAATAGACAAAGACTATAATACACTTTGCTGCAACCTAGGACAAACTGTATGTGTTGTAAAGAGTTTCAGTAAATGTCCATGGACCCTCTCAGCTGTAAATGAATGTGTTTGAATAACACCAGTAATCTGAAGGTAATTAAAGTAGTTTATGCAAGGTGCAATAAACAGCCATTGTTGTGTCTACAGAACATTACTTTATGCTACTGTGAAGATGATGTCTTTTTAGCCTCCTAGCTGTTTTGAAAAAAATTCAGAGGCCACTAGTCTGAAAGAAACAAGGACAAGATAATAACTAGAGACGCAATTAATCCCTGTGCTTTGGAATAGTACAAATCATTACAACAATCACAGAGAAAGCTGTACAGAGGTTATAGGAAGGCAAGTTAATGCAATGTTTAAAAAAAAGAAATAGTGTTAGAAAGACCTAAATTACAAGAGCAAAGAAATGAAAATACAACTTAATAAGAAACAAATGTTGCATGCTGTGTATTAACAGTGGAATGCTTGCAGAAAATATGGAAAAGTCTTTGTTTACTCAACCCTGACTCATGGGCAAAGGTTTACATAAACTGGGCTTCTTTCCTGATCACAAGTATGTGGGAAGTCCTATGGGGATGGGTAGTCAATAGGGCTTCTCAGTCACTTGAAATCAGGCATATGTTTGGATTCAGTCATTCAGGGCAAAAACTTGGTCCCATAATTGTCAGCAAAAAGCTCCCATTTTATCACTGGAGCCAGAATCCCACTAATGCGCCAGGCTCCAGCTCTGTTGCCAGCACTGGCTTCAATAGGAGCAACACAGAGCACTGGCAGTCAGGGTCAGTCGCTGGATCTCAGCCCTCGCTCCCCAGCGTCAGCACGTGTTGCTGTGTGTCTCCCCAGACCGTTCCTGGTGCTCTGTTTCACTTACTGGCAGGAATGAGCTTTTGTCTTGTGTGCAAAGAAGGAAGCAGTAGCAATAAAAATCCTCGTTAATGAACATACAGAGCAGATCCTGCTTTCCAAGGCCATCTTGCCTCTTTTAGCAGGACTCTCTCAAGCCTGCATCGCCTCCAGAAATCCAAGATGCAGCTGTCCTAGTCTGAATGGGAACTAAATTGCAGTTACCTATTGCATTGCTAGATTAACCTCCTCGAGGGGAAGGGATGAGAGTTACATACTTTTCTGCTTTAAAAAAAGTTTTAATAATTCAAAGAAACATCTAATGTTGGTAAATATGCACGGTAAGTACTTGATGGATTCAATTTATTCCCCTCTTTGTGTGCTGACATCCTACTCGCTGCACAGGGAGATTCTACAGATGTACAGAAATGCTGCACAGGATGGGATGTTTCTTTATGGCATTTCCGTGTGCTTTAAATCTCTGAAGAGTTTTCTGTGTGTGTGTTTTATATTGAGTCATTAAGTACAAAAACAAACTTATTCACAAACCAACTTTGATCTAGGTTTCCTGTGATTTATCTCTGCTGTCTATAGCATGCACTGAAATCCTACCTGATTGTTATTAGCTCCCCAAATATTTATATCACTCCAGATAATCAATGCTTATCACAGTCAATACAGACGTTACAAGTTCCTCAAAGAAAGGCACTGTCAGCATAATAGCATTTTAATTATTGCAGCATATGTTTTCAAATGAGTCTTTTGTTTACAGTAACAATTAAACAGAGTAACCATATATATCTAATTAATAGATGATGTTAAAAATATCGTACGTGTAAATTACAGCTTTTCCCACTAAATGTATGAAGCAATAATGCAATGTCTTGGAGGTATTAATGTTCACTTCACTTAATTAATTTAAATCATGTTGCTAGTGCTGTTTTCTGCTTTCATTCCCTTGCGTTTGCACTCTCTACAGGATGTTTTTCATTCAACTGCTGTGTAAAACAAATTTGCTTGTGGGGGTTTGGTGATATAAAGCATCTGACTGGCACCAGTACATTAGTTATCCTACATATAACTGAAAACATAAATGCAATATTTGGAGAAGAAGTAGAGATAGCAGCATCTACTGGTTAGAAAGACGCAGACTACAGGTTTTTTGTTATCAAGTGTGCTGTAAGTTCATGGGGAAGTTCAGTGGAGAACACGCTGAGCCCTTCTGTCCCTCAGCTTCCCAGCTTTATGTAGCCTCTTACTCCCTGCACCATTTTGAAGTTCTCCAAAAAGTGCAATGTTTCCCCTGCACCATTTTGAAGTTCTCCAAAAAGAAGTGAACTGTTTCTTTTTTTTTTTTTAAAGACATTTCAAAGAAAACTTCTCTATTATCTACTTTGTAAGGAAGACTTAACATTCATCTATCTCCTAACAGAATCTAGTCTAGGGATGTCACAAGAATATTTCTATAGGCAGCACAGTCATGCTTTGAAGAGGGGAATTACTCTTTGTCTCTTTTTAAATGTACTTGCTGCTCATGCAAGATACTAGGGAGACAGTTCTGAATCAGAATATTGTATCTATCTTCTGGATAGATGCAAATCAAAAGATAGTTATAATACAAATCAGTGTGAGGATTTTTTTTTATGCCTTAACTACCTAAAATTTCAACTATTTCCCATCTAAAGAAGTTGTTGCAGGCAAAAGGTACATTTTTGTCAAGGAAAATTTTTTCTTTGGTGAACACCTGAGAGAAACCATCTCTGGATCTAAAAAGGTCTTTGGAAAAAGGAAATTCCTAAAATATTTGCTAAGTAAATAACAGGCACACCTTGCTTTTTCAGGGATGAATTTCTTCTATAATTTTTTTTATATCCTCTTTATCAGGCACATGATAGCCTGGGGGTTTGAAACACAAAAGCACAGAGAACACAAGCACTGGTAGATAATAAGTTATTCCCAGGTACAAAGACTATTGACCATAAAAATGGTTTAAAATAATGAGGAAGACAATTAAACCAGTGAAAAGACTCTTACTATAAGATTTCAGAGGGCTCTGGTTAGTGGCCCCTTTGTACCTTTTTGTATCTTCATATTGACAGGAATACAAGAATTGACATATTTGCCTATTTCAGTAGTCTGACCTTCACTAGTGACCTCATCTTGAGCTGTAATACAAGTCTTATGTACTGTACGTGTCTTATTTACTCACTATAGCTAATGTCCTGGAGCACTGGATTGTGATGCCAGGCATTTTTAGTTTAACCTACTAAATCTATCAGTAAAAAATCTAAAATAATGCTTAAAGCATACGCATATTTATGTTCAATATTTATTTTTCCATCACTGGATTCACTTCTCACTAAATCCAAATTAAAAATATATTTGAAATCGTTGAACACATTGCTTTTATTACTGTTCTAATGCCATGAATCTACAATTTTTTGGCTCTGATGTATACAGATATATACACACACATATATATGCACACACAAGCAGATATATATGTCTGCTGAAATTCTTTGTACTTCCAACTCAATGACTATAATAATCGAAGTTTATCTTGAAAATCCCTGCTCCTGGGGTCACTGGATTAGTTCAAAATTTCAGCTTCTGTTCAAAACACAGGCTTCCTGGAACCTCAAAAACACCTGGTAAATCTGAATCTTCCAGTCCAGATGCAAAAAGGATATAACATTACTAAGTTATCTGTGTATTTAGATAGAGAGAATAAGTTGGATAAACACTTATTTGAAAGTTTATAATCTGGCTGGATGAGTCTTCTACTGCTATTTTTTCAGGCATACAGACTGGCCATTTTACAAGTAGCGCTGCATAATCATTGTAGGTCTCCAAAGACTCTGTATTTCTAGTTATGTTATCTACCAAAGGTGTGCCTCTTCTGCTAGAAAATGGTATCTTGATATATCATCTTTATTGTTGCTTACTAGAATCAGAATCATGTAGAAAGACGATCATCAAGTCCAACCATAAATGAAGAGTTTGGATGAGGTTGTTTTTTTTTTGAATGAGGCTTTTTTCCAACAGGTTTGTTTTGTCCTAGACCTGGTTAGAAACACTTTCCTGATTTTATATATTTTCACTTTCCAAATTCAAAATGATGGCTCGAGCTCACTGAGATGGTGTCATAAGACTATTGACCACCATCAAAAGACTACCTAAAGATGCAGACTAAAAAGTAGGCTAAGGTTAAGTTGACGTAATTCAGGATTGAATGTAAACTCTTGTTCCTAGAAAATGATTGCACATATGTAGATAATTTTCGATGCCGCAGATAAAAATCTATATCATTTTGTCATTTGTTTGATTGCTTTTGAGCAACAACTCTGCTGAAGGATTCTGACAAATGTGATACTCATGCTATGTGAATGGCTGTCCCATCCATGTACAAACTGTACCAGTTCAGGGTAACATCCAGTGCAGTGGCTTCATATTTACTTCCCAGATGCGTGAGTGGGAATAAAGCACTAGCTGTTGACCTGGAAATGTAAGTACAAAAGAAAATTGAAAAAAAAGGACCATGTTGGTAATGCAAATTCCATTTTAAGATTAAGGAAACAATCACAGGAAATAGTTGTGGTTGAGCATACTCTTCCTCTGTTGATTTCTATTCGATACCTACCTTAATTGTCTCTCTTACACCATTAAAATATAGAGAAAGGGGTTTAACGCAGGTAGTTAAATTCATGGTAACAACCCTTATTCTAACGTGCAGAGGCGTACTTGTGAGCTGTATCCTCAGCGAGCTGGTCTGTTGCATTGATCTCCGAGGACAATAACATTAGGAGGTTCAGTGCCACTGAACTTGCATGCGCTGGAAGGGCAGTAGATTAAAAGTTGATCCACAGTTTTCCTTCAGCATAGATTGGTTCTCTTCAAGTAAAGTTTCAGGTCACTTGTGGGGCATCATCGCAGGTAAATGAGCGCTGATTTTATTAGCCTCTCTGGTAGATAAGAAGGTTTCAGTTTTAATGAATGCAAGATCAAATATTTGACAAAAAGTGAAAAGCAAAGACCGGAGGTATATATCCTAAAGTGAAAGAGGGGGGAGAATAATGAGTTTGAAAAGAATAAAACACAGATTGCTTAGTGGAAAAGAATGCTACAAAGGTCTCTATGTGAATCTTCAGTTCCAGGAGTTTCTGCCAATTCCTTTTATTACTATTTCAAGTAACCAGGTACATATGGCATGTTTGTAAGTAAAGCAGTCAATGAAGTTAGTTACACCTCTGCATTTATTACCTTACCCCTGAGTATTATTAACTTTTACATTCCCCATAAAATATAATTTATCACTTAAATAATTTGCTTTGTGTCAGGGTTCAGTGTGCTCCAGTGCTTTCCTGCTCATTAAATGAGATATTTTTACTTAATGAGCCCAGAATGTCCTTTGCATTTAACATTAGAATTGATTTCAAACACTCCATTTTTCTAACATATTTGTGTGTAATTTCAGAATGTGGACTTCATCCCACAATCTTACACTGAAGAAAAAAGAGCTACAAAGAATAATGATCCATAAATTCTAGAGAGGGACACAGTAAGTATGGGTGAATAATTGGGGGGAAAAAAAAACCAACCCCCAACCCCTATTATCTACCTGCACTTTGCATTCTTTCATCTAGTTTGAAAGTTTGACTTACTATTTGAGCCTGATGCTGCACTATTTACATACATAATACTCCATTAGGAAAGCATTTTTTTGAAGGGACGGCAAGATATTGATTTCCATGAAATTAACAGAATATAAAAACAATCCTGCCCTTAGATGTATGCGTGTGATATGCTGATCCATGTAACAGACAAGTAGTCTTTCAAAGGTATGCAGTTCACATATAAAATATACATTTGTAGGATAAATGAATATCATAGAACTCTAGCAATGTGCACCTAATGGGGATCTGGTTCATCTCTTTGCAATTGCAAATAATCACTTTGCAATTAATTAATAAAATCTGAGTAGAGAAACCCTCTGTTGTGCAGTAAATCATTTGCTCATAATGGTCACTGGAACATAAAAGCAGCCCAAACCTCCGAGCTACCTCAGGAATTCCAGGATAAGCACCGTACCACTATACTTTAAATGGAATTTTGCCACCAGCTAGATCTCAAGGATTCAGTGAGTACTATCTTGTGGATTCACGACTGGGGGTTCATTTGAGTCCATTACAACAAATGTGACCATCTGCGCATCAGCTGTACACCACTAACATGCAGGGCGCTAGTCTGATCAGTCAGGTGCTCAGGATCCACGGCAATGTGTGTGGCATGAAACACTCAATAAAGGATAGTAAAGCCGAAATTCAATCCCGTAAGAAATGCTAATATTCCAAGATAGATATTTTTTATTCTGAGTGAAAAGCGAAAAAATAACAACTTAGGAAATAAGCAAAAATAAAACACTGGTATATTTAACCGAAGTTCAGAGTTTCATTTTCAGACTGGTTTTAGCCATCATTAAACCTCACATGCATATTTGTTCATGGTTGCACTGCCTCACCTGGTTAACAGCTTGGGCCTCTCTTTCTATTCGTTCCCCTGGACCAGGCTCCTCGGCTGGACTCCTTTTCCTGCGAGGCACGTGCAGTCATCTAACTGCTATGAGTCAGCTGAATGCGGTGGAAGCGTGTATTGTGGGATGTGCCATGGTAACCAGGGCATACAGTGAGCGAAGGAGCACAAGCACGAGGGAGCACAGGTCCCCTAGCTGCAGGTAGGCAATCCGGGGCTCGGTGTAGCAGTTCAGTAGCCTTCCTCAACGCGTCGTCATGTTTACCAAGGGAAATCTCAAAATTCTTATTAGACTGACAGTACCACGTTATTTGAAAAAAGTTTTTAAAATAATGAAATAAGACTGCGTGAGACCGTGTCATGCCTTACAGGTCAAGGAGAAAAGGAACAGTTGCCTAGCTGTGGTAATAGGAGTAACATAGTAGTGTGACTATCCATACAAGCGTACTAAATGTGAAATCTTTATCTTTGTCATGTAGGGAGAGAAAAACAAATGTAAAATGTAGAATCAACTGTTGATTATAATTCAGTGAAGGGCAAACACACCCAGGTTACTTATTAACACTGTCTCATAATTGAACAGGCTGTTAAGTAACATATAGCTCTGACACGGATTGGGGAAGCAATGTCGTTAAATGGGTAAAGTGTAAGGGAACCTGCGCTCTTCCCTTGGTGCTACCACCAGGGAGTCCATCACGTACTCCCAGGAAACCAGTTTATTTTGCTTTTCCTTACTGTCCTTGATCCACTTTGTCCGTTTAGGCTGCAGATAGTTAAGGCTGGTACATTCAACCAACCTGAATTAAGAATGCACAAATTTTTTTCATATTTTTCACTGTAAAATGGAAAGGAAATTTTTTTTTTTTTGCAAAAATTGATGCTACAGTTTGCTCCAGGGAAATACTGAAATATCCCTTTAGATACTTACTGAAGTCCATAATATTGTAGCGTATTTATACAGACTGATGAGACCTCAAAAGATAAAAGACTTTTTTCCCCTTCTGATTCTGTACTAAAAATAGATGTGCCCTTAATTTCATTACAATTTTAAGGAGGGATGTGAGATATTTTAAATTTTGTTTGAATTACTTTACTAGATAATTATTGTTGACTGTTATGTTTCAAACTCTAATGCCAAAGGATTTTATTTTTTAAAGGAAAAATAAGTGATTTCAGTAAAATATCTAACTGAAATAAAAATCCATTAAAAATGAATTATCTCCTGCACTCTGGGTGGATAGTAATTTGGTTGCTCTGAGTGGATAATAATTTGGTTGCTAGAGAATAAAAACGCTGGGGATGTCTCAGTGTATGCAGAAGTGAAAATGTGATGACTGCACCTACTTGAGAAATTACTATGATGGGTCAGCAAGACTTTTGGGAGAGGTTTTTTCTGTGTTGCTGAGTTAGTCAAGACTGGACTTGTGGTCGTTATAAAACAGGAGCTTTTCTCCCCTTTAGCCTGTACCAGTCTTACAGACAAATACCAGTTTTAAGAAAATGCAGGGATGTTATAGAGAGGTCACCCCATCTGTTCCTATGACTGACAGGGTTTCCATTTTATTACTATGTGTACAGCTAATCACGGTACAGGTATTAGGATATAATTTTCCCCACCAGGGAACTGCCAAGGCTGGTTTTTGGTTGCTGCTGCTGTTGTTTTAGTCGACGGTGTGAGCCTAAGATTGGGGAAAAGCAGTTTGTTGTGGAAAGTCTCTGGCAGACTAGGCAAAACCTGCGGCAAACCGCTCGCACATGAGCTATTGCAGAGCTGTGCTCATTGTCACTAATGAAAAAGGGCTAACGAGTGCCCTGCAGCCTAACTGGAGGATCTTCACATGGGGCATCTCAGGAAAGTGAGAGGCAGAGCAACCTAAGCCAATACTCTGATTTTTCTCTGATGAGGTCCCTTGTCTGAGACCAGAAATGGTTAAAGAGGGGGTAAATGTCAGATGGATATGCGTGTCGTTTAAGGGGTAGTACGTTTCTCCACTGTGCTTGTATCAATGGCTCCAGTATATGCATCTGTAGGCAAAAATTTGACTTAGATTTATATTTGGTTTGTAAATCAACCATTTACAGTTGAGAAATAGCCTATGTGGTTTCAGGAGAGGGTGAGATAAAGGTGCTTATCAGATCCCTTTTGGGGATGGCAGTAAGTATTTTATAGCCAGTTTCAGTTAACATAAGCTTTCCATAAATAAGATACATAACTTTTTACACATGTAGACTAAGGCCAAAGGCTCTCTTCACTCTTTGAGAGCACTGACATTAAATTTTTTATTAGTACCCGTGATGAATGCACTTGACTTCAGTTTTGACTGTACAGAAAGTACCACATATTTCTTGGAGATGTCCATAAATAGCCAACTTTAATGCTGAAGAAAAGTTTATTTTTCTTTTAATTACTTCTTTGCTGAGTTTAAGTTGTCTACCTCCTGATGTGCGCAGTCTTTCTTGCAGCACTGGTATCCCTGTTGCTGCCATCATATTGTTTGTGTGCTCATGGCTGGCTTTCAAGCTATCGTTTCTTTATGTCCCGGGGCTATGTGGTATACTTTTACAAAGGGGTCCTGGATCTAATATTGCTGCTGTCATCCACTCTGCCCATACTGTGTATACTTGCAGGTGCTCACAAACTCTTGCAGAGAAATGTGAATTGCTGTTCTTAAATCTTCTAAACACTAGGGATTGTCTTCGTTCACACTGTCTGCCGCCGTGTGTGAGTTCATGTGGAGGTATTTGTGCACACTCTTGCTCTTATAGCTCAGATTCTTCATGCTTTTCTGTTTGAGTCTTGTAGTGCTTTGGCTTCTCTGTTATGTTTGGGATGCTCCCACATTGGTCCCAATTTGGCTGCAGTAGCTTCCTTTGCTTGCACAATTCCAGGCTTCATTTTAGATCTTCCATATGCTATTTGAGTGTTTTATACCAAATCCCAGACACCATCTGGCTTTCTACCAGGAAGCTAACCCCTTCCCTCCATATTGTGAGATCAGTTGTAGTTCAGCCTGAGATCAATTAGAGACACCTCTGTTTTCTCTCTCTTTTTGTACTACTTGCTTGAAACTGAACTTCTTGGATCTTTTTGCATTAGGAGCATATTGCATGTAGGCTGATTCAAATCTCTTTCTAACCACTGCAAGTCTTAAATGAACTTTAAAGTAGATATTTGCTGAAAGTTGCAAGCAATACAGGGAAGAATTTTTTAGCATCTTGTGTTCTTGGGAAGTTAAACTGATCTGAAAATTCTAATTTAATTAAAGAAAAAAAATACTCTGTAAATGAAGCTGGTTCTGATGTTCATAAATCTTAAAACTTTGCCAGTCTGCAACAATTTCCTTAGAATCATAGAATCATTAAGGTTGGAAAAGACCTCTAAGATCGAGTCCAACCGTCAACCCAACACCACTATGCCCACTAAACCATGTCCCTAAGCGCCTCATCTACACGTCTTCTAAATACCTCCAGGGATGGTG